>NW_027068553.1:17500-246041 GCF_032884065.1 Artemia franciscana
TGAGTTTTACTATACGTGGTTTTGTGAGTTTTGTTCTGTGTGTATGTTTATGTGTTTGTTATCCCTTATGTTTGTTTTTGTCTCTCCCCTCGAGCCATTGTGTTTGACTATTAGTGTTCTTGTGTATTTTACTTTGTAAAGCTTGTTATATGCATGTGTGTTTGTATGTGTGTTTTCCCTCTGTGTGTTTTGTCTGTCTCTTTGCCTTTGTAAATGAGTTTGTTGGTGCCTCTGTGTTTGAGCTTGTTTTGTGTGGAGTATTTGTGTGATTACTCTTTCCATGTTTTTTCTCCTCCCCCCTCCCCATGCCTTTGTTTTCGACTGCGTGTGTGTGCTTGTGTCTTTTCTTTTGTTTTGTTGTGTGTGTTTGTGTGTTTGTCTTTCCCTCTGCGTGTTTTATTTCTCACTAATGCCTGTATTCATTTGTGTGCTTTCTCAATGCTTCTGTGTCTAACTTTGTGTGTTCCTGCGTCTCAGACCTTATGTGGCAGTTTATATCTGTGTGTATTTTTGTTTTTTGCCTCTGTCTCCATGTTTGTGTTTCTGACTGTGTGTGTGCATATTTGTTGGACTTTGTTTGGTCCTGAGTCTTTTGTATGTGTGTTTTCTCTCAGTGTATTTTGTCTCTCAGTCTCCCCTTGCCTTTGTGCCTGCATCTTTGTGGCTGTGTGTGTATTTTCCTTCTTTGTGTTTTTTTCCTTCTCTCTCTGCCTGTGTTACTGACTTGGTGTGTGTCTGTTTTTCTGACTTTTTGTGGCTGTGTGTGTATGTATGTTTTTTCCTCTTTATGTTTTTCTCTCACTCTCCGTGCCTATGCATCTGACTGTGTTTTTGTGTGCTTGTGTGTTTGTGTGTGTGTTTTGTTTGTTTTTTTGTGTATGTTTTTTTCCTTTCCGTGTTGTATGGTTGTATTTGCGTGTGTGTTTGTGTTTTGTATTTTCTTTCTTTGTCTCTTTTACTCTCTCCGTGCCTTTATGTTCGATTTTGTGTGTACATGTGTGTCCAACTTCAAGTTGTTTTGGTTTATGCATGTGTTTTTACTCTATGTGGTTTTGTCCCTTTCTACATGCCTATGTGTCTGACTATGTCTGTGTATATGTGTATGTGTGTGTGTTTGACTTTACGTGGATGTGTGTTCGTTTTTTTGTATGTGTTTGCGTGTCTATTGATTTCCCGTCTGTGTGTTTCTGTCTCTCTCTCTGACACCCTATTTCTGATTGTGTTTGTTTTTTGTGTTAAACTTTTATTGTTGTCAGTTTGTGTTTGGTTGCTTTTACATGGTTGTGTGTTTGGTTTTTTGTGTCTGTTTGCATGTCTATTTTATTTCCCCTCTGTGTACTTCTGTCCCTCCCTCCGATACAGCTCAGTTCAGATCAATTCAGTTTATTAACATCAAAATAAATAGACAACAATAACTCTCTACTCCTACAAAGCTCCATGGCCCGTTACATAGGGGTTAAAACAAAAATACATACCAAATAAAGAGTCTCTTGTTAAAAAAAACAAGAAATCCAATTAAATAATTTTGTGTTATTTTTACTTACCACTTCGTCCTCGAAATTCAAATCCTTCTCCACACCATTATTCACCATCACTAAATCACAACAATTAAAAATAAATAAATAAACGTGCTCAAGCCTAGCATCTAGGGATGTTGCCCTACCCTCATTATTCACCTTATTATTAAACATACAACAATATTAATTCAAAAAAGTTCAAAAATGAATTTTTGAGTTCAAAAATACAAAAATGAATTTTTATATTTATTCCCCGTTACATTTATCAACCAAAAATATTTTTAGTTGGGCATTAAAGGCACCAAACGAATGGATACTACGGACAATATCAGGGAGACTGTTTCATACTTTACTACATGCTATTTGGGGACTAAAATCTGATCTGACAGTTAGTTTGAGGTAATAGTAGGTGGTCTTTATGGCTTAGATTATGAGAGCTCCTTGAATTAAAAAAATCGGGAAAGAAAGAATTGAAACAGCGAGGCAGTTCCCCATGAAGATACTTGAAAATCATTGAAGAGCAAGAAAGGACATAGAGTGCATAAGTATTCAAAAGCACTTTTCGATGTCCTATATTAAATTCGTTAACTAACTGGCGAGCCTTTTGATGATTTAGTCTTCATTCAGTCTTTGACCTATATGGATCAGAACCAGTTTATAGTGGTTGGTCAATTTACACATGATTATTGTTTGGATATTTATTTCATTGTGCAACTATTAAAATTGTGTACAATGTTGTATAGTGCTGTGAACAATTTGTTTTCGATAATTGGATAATTAAAATCGTGTACGCAACCATTGAAGTTTTTTAAAGTGTTGTATAGCGCTGTGAACAATTTGCATTGAATAATTGGATATTTTGGATAATTAAATTTGTGTACGCAACTTGTGAATATACATCTTGTGATTATTGCTACCTGATTTGCTATTGCCCTTACTGACAACTATTGTGGCCCCGCCCACGAATTTTGATGAAATTTGATCATTTCACCGGATGATGCCAGGTGAAAGACATGTCTTGAACCCCGTGTTGAATTTCATTTCAGGGGCTAGAAATGCAAATTTGTCAGCTGATAATACAGTAAAAATTGCTTGTGATTTTTTCAAAGGAGAGATGTTAATTGAAGCAAAGAAGATTTTGTGGGCTGACGCCTCTATTACTAGGGTAACTGAACGCACCAAAGTGACTGATAATGTAAGCGATATGGTTCGAGCCTTTGATCTTTGTGACGAGAAAAAGATCAGCCTACCTCAGTATCTGAATTTCGAGCCAGATCAAGTCCCATGTGTGCCAGGGGAGACAACAGCTACGTTAACTCGAAAGGCTAATGAACTCTACATGGAATTTAAAAGCTTTACTGAGCACCATAAAGCAAGGTCAGGCGAGCAAACTATTCCTGAAATGAAACCTCCCCCAACCGCAAAACTGTCCTATTCAGTAATTGTGAAAAATCCACCAAAAACTTGAATAATCCTGACGCTCAAAAAGATTTCCTGGATAAAGCTTGTGGGGGTTTCAGTTCAAGCATTGTTGTTTTGAGGCCTAGAAGGGATGCATGGCAACTAGTTCTATCGGACAAGGGTGCCACCAATACTTTTGCAGATACATTAAGCAAAGCAGACCAATCCATTAATGCTAAAGTGAAGAGTCCTGCCTTTTTCGGTATAGTACGCCGAGTGCCTGACAGAACATATAAAACTGACCTATGCGATCTCGCTAATAATTGTACAGAAGTTGTACAGTAGGGAAGTACGAGGTCTTTTCAATTAAAGTTTGAGTCACGTGACCACCTAAAGTATGACACTGAGAATCCCCTTGTTATTGGTTACGAGTGTCTACCCATAACTGAGTACAAGTGTTTGCCTACCCAGTGCTACAAATGCCAGTGCTACGGCCATACTGCAAATAACTGTAAAGCTTCCCCAAGATGCTCTAAATATGCTGGTGACCACCAGAACTCCAAAGAAAACCCGTGTCAACTTGTCATGAAATGTGCTCTCTGTGGCTCCTCCGATCACCCCTGTTATTCGTATAAATGTCCAAAAGCACAGAAACTACTGCTTAAGAAATGAACAGTCAAACAAACACAAGTACAAGTACTGTACAAGATTTTACGTTTCTTACTAATTTGTCACTGTGCAGTAATATTGTTTTTAATTATTACGATGACCATCACCTTAGCTAGCCCTGATAGCCCTATAGACCAAATTAATTGCAAATATCTCGACACTTTTGATTTTGTGAAAAATGTGAAACCTAAGCTAATGGAAGAGACCAAACTTAATGTAATTTGCTTTACTATCAGAAGCATACGGGAAAAGTGGGCTAATTTTAAAGTTTTAATTTTAACAAATGGTTACTGCCCTTTCGACGTAATTGGAATAACGGAGACGTGGCTTTCAGAAATTAATGATACTAATGAATTTTCCCTCACTGGCTTTCAAGCTATTCATATTGAAATAAAATTAACCAAGTCCTCTGGCGGCATTTCTCTTTACATCCGATCAAGTCTAAAATGCACCTGACTATTAGACTGTGAATTTTTGTCCTCGCAACCTATAAATAATAGATGCATTTATTCAATAATCGTCGACATAAGTGTAGACGAGAATTCTTTTATTTTTTCGTTATTTTATAAACCACCCTGATTTCCGACACCTTTCTTTTGTAATCTGTTTGATGATTTTTCTAGATTTATTAATTTACCGCAAAAGAAGGCAATAGTTTTTGGGGACTTCAATTATAATTTATTAAATGTTAGCAATAACAATGATTGTTATACCTTCTTTGAAAAATTTACCTCAAGTGGTCCTCTTCCCACAATCCTATTTCCTACTAGAATTGATCCCATGAGGTCTACCGCTACTTTAATTGATAACATTTTTGTATCCACTTCCCTGGGAAACCACCTCTCCTTCAAAATAATATTTTCTGACCTGTCAGATCACTTTCCAATCTAGCTTTCCTTACCCTCCCTATCAGCTAATGAATCCCGTAGAATTAATACCCCTGCGTCTAATAGAATATATAATACTGTGAATATGAACCGGTTCACGGATTGTTTGAAATCCTTCGACTGGTCCAAGACTTTGGATTGTCAGGATGTTAATTCAGCTACAAGTAGTTTTACATAGGGATTGAGTGATCTTATCTGTTCAACCTTTCCAGTTCGTAAATCAAACCAAAAAACTACCCATATACGCCCCTGGATGTCAAATAGCCTGATAATTTCTTCATACCGAAAGAATGACCTATATAAGTTAGCTTCCAAAACCAGTAGCGTTATTGACCTGACTAATTATGAAAAATACAAAAACGTATACACCAAACTCATCCGGTTAGCAAAGAAAACTTATTATTATTTAAAAATCTCTCACTGCAAAGGGAACTTGCAAAAAATTTGGTCTACAATAAATGAAATTCTTTAAGAAAAAAGGAATTCAAGATCTGTTTCTATTAACCTTAGGGACATCAGTGGCAGATTAATTGACTCAATTTCAGTACCGAATGCTTTTAATAATTATTTCACTAATATACAAAATGCTAACTCCTGTTCCTTCTCACAGTCAGTACACCCTAGCAAGAATCCCAGATCCATATTTTTCTCTCCAACTGATCGCAAAGAGGTGCTTCAAGTTATCGAATCTCTCTCTAATAGTAGTACACCTGACTTCTTTGGCATAAGTAACAAGCTTCCTAGGACCGTATCTTCCTATATTTGTGAACCCATTGTGCACATAGCAAACCTGTCTATGACCAATGGAGTCTTCCCAGAAATATTTAAATCAGCAATTGTTATCCCGATTCATAAGAAAGGCGATCCATCTGAGATAATCAATTATCGTCCAATCTCACTTCTCCCAGTTATATCTGAAGTGCTCGAGAGAATTATATTCAGACGTCTTTCTCCCTTTGTATTTGGGAATCATTCATCAGATTCGTTGATTTCTCCTCATCAATATGTCTTCCATACCAAATTTTCAACTGCTCATGCACTAATAGACGCCACACAACTTATTAGTTCCCAACTTGACCTTAAAAATACTGTATCGGGCTTATTTCTGGATTTTTCAAAGGCCTTTGACATGGTTGATAACAGTGTTTTATTAATTAAACTCAATAACCTAGGGATTCGTGGAGTTCCTTTCTCATGGTTCGGCTCTCATTTTCTGGTAGAGTACAGAGTGAGAGAATGGGTGGGATGACTTCACAACCCCTACCTGTCCGGAAGGACAGGTAGGGGTTCTACTGCACAGGTTCCCTTTTTGCAGCGACTTTTCGAATATTTTTGAAAACACTGAAAGATGAGAAATTGTTTGGTAATTTGACGGGTCACTTCTGTTCCCACCCTTAATTAGAGCTTTCACTCTAGCAGCTCTTAGGGACCTAGGAAACTTTCTGTTTTCAAGCGACATATTAATAATCTTTGTTAAAGGGTCCAGAATTGAAGGGAATATAGCTTGCAAAGCTTTAGTTGATATGTAGTCTGGGCCAGATGATGATGCACCTTTTGAACCTTGAATGTGTCTTGCCACTTCTGATTCCAATACAAGCTCTAAACAATAGATTTAACGCAAGGGAGTCCCATGAACTTGAGATGTTGATCTTGTGCGAGGGAAATCGCGCTTCCACCAAGTCCCTTGACAGTCTTTTCGCCAACTGAAGCAAAATATGATGCAAGGGAGTTTTAATCTCACAAAGGCCCTCGATCAGTACCCCGTCAACATCAAGCTTCGTTGGAATGTCAGGACTATGAGATGATGGTCTAATGACAGAATTGATGATTTTTCAGTTTTTTTTCATGTCTGTTTTGTACTCCAGAACCTTTGACGCACAATACGAGCATTTCGCTCTACGAATCAATGATTTTCATAGATTCTTATAAGTTTTGAATTCTTTTAGGTGACGAGCTGTGGGAGAGCTTTAATATATTTTCCATAGGTAGAGTTTGCGGCTGTACCTTAACGAAGCTATTCTGAAACTTCAGTGACGAAAATATATTATCAATCAGAGTTGCTGATTTCTCAGTAACCCTTGTGTGTATAGTGACTGATGGAAGTAGTCCATATGCAAGCATATCGGATAAGAAGTCTGCAGGAAACGATCCCCCGTAATCTAGGAGATTGACATTGAAATTACCCATGACATTCGTTTCGCACAGCTGGTTCTGTATAGCTTCAAGGATTTTACGAGGTATCTGCAGAAAAGTCACCGAAGAGCCACTAGGGGAATGATATGCCTCTCCAATTATCAAAGTATCAGCTTTACCAGCATTAATTTCAACAAAAATTGATACTAAAAGTACTTCAATGTTCGTAGGAGGATCGTGTCAGACCGTGTATGGAATGGCGTCGGAGATATACAGTACCAATCCTCCTTTACTCAACTTTTTCTTATGTATTTTTTCGCAGTTGTATCCAGGTAGTTCCAGTAATAAATCCGTTCACTCTGTAACAAATGTTTCGCAAATACCTAAAACGTCGGGACTTGAAGAATCTTTGCATATATGTTTTAGCTGATCCAGAGATAATGAAAGGCCTTGGATGTTAAGGTGTATGGTCCGTAGACAATCAGATCGTTCTGAAACCTTACCAAGAGTTGAACTATATCTACAATTAACTTATTTACTAATCCCAATATCAAATTTATTCGGTAGACTTCCTTCTGAACAATTTAATATATCCAATAAATTTAGGGGGCTTTTCTCGAGAACTTTAAGGTTAGAAATCATCCCGGTGGAATCCCTGTGGCCAGACTGAGAAGAATTGATTAACATAACTTAACAAAAGATATTTGGGCATGCTGTGGAACTGGACTTGCACTCCGAGGGCACGAAGCAGGCGATAATGAAACCAATATCCAGACTGGCACTCGTGGTTCACTGAAAAAAAAATATACGCCAGAAACTTGAACTTCATTTTTTGAACTAAAACTAACACACAAAACAGGGAGAACGTGTGAAATTGAGGAACACTGTACTATAGAAGAAACAAAAGAAAAAAAGTATAAGAGATACAACAAAAGAAAAAACAAAAAAAATGTATAGAAAAATTCAGCATTCCTAGTCATTTTCAATGAGACAGCGAGAAAAAAAAATCATATGGCAATGAAAGAAAAAAAAGGAGGTGGAACACGATAATCAACTTCAAGTATTTTTAATAAGGACACTCATCATCATCACTAATGAAGTTTTCAGAGCAGTATTCATTATTGTTGTTCCTGTGTTCTAGTCGAAGCGAAGCACCATCCTGCTTGAGCCGAATAAATTGATAACTGGCTTTAAGGTCCTTCATCTTTGCAAGGAGCTTAGCCCGCTTAGTATTTAGCTCTGAAGGTAGATCAGTACAGATTCGGAGACCAGAATCTTTTAAGTTTTTTACAAGTTTCATGATAAAAAGAATATCATGATCAGACCTACATGTGAAGAGAACAGGCGGGGCTGAAGTCCTGTTGGAACGATCGGAGACACTTTTTCTTTTAGTCTAAAAAGCCTGAAAATCCTTATTACCTCCTTGAGGCCAACTTTGTCTTTTAGAACAGATCAAACTTTCATCTCTAAGGAATCCCCACGCTTTTCTTTTGGCAAACCATGCAGAATAAGGTTATGTTTACGGTCTCGAACTTCTAGCTGTAATAGACACTCATTGGCCTTTTCCAGAGTCGTGCGCTGAGCCTCTAGAGTTTCTTCTAGCTTGCTTATCTTAGAGTCCTTTTCAATAAAAATATCTTTCAAAACGGAAATTTCTTTTTGAAAGTTTTGCTGCATGTTGGCAAAATTTTGCTCCATCTTCTTCGCAAGATCCTTAAATACTTTGTCAAATGTTGCTTGTGTAAGCGCCATTTCTCAAACTAAATTTTGCTATATCACCGTCTTCCAAAATTTCTTACATTCGCATCTCCAGATACTTTTCGTAATTTAACAAGGCAACGCTGTTCCTGGCGTATTTAAAACAGAGACAAGGGCTAGCAATATCGCCCTACTACGAAGTTCGAAAACCGTGATCTCGTCTCTCCTTTCTTTGACCAAACGATAAAGAAAGGCGTATTTGTCTCTCTCTCTTTCTGTGCATAGTCTAAGTGTGTGTGTATTAGTGCCAGTGTTTCTGACTTTGTGTAGTTGTGTGTTTTTGTTGGAGTTTGTATGTGTTTGTGTTTTCCCTTTGTGTGTTTTGTTTCTCCCGTTGTGCTTGTTTGTCTGACTGTGTTTTTCCTGTGTTTTTAATTTTTCCTGGCTCTGTAAGCTTGTATTTTTGTGTATGTTTTTTTCCGTGTTTGTAATTCCGTGTCTGCGTGTTTGACTTTGTGTGTGTCTGATGTGTATTGCTTGTGTGTCCGACTTTTTTGTTTTGTGTGTTTGTATGTTTGTGTTTGTGTGTGTGTGTGTGTGTTTGGGATTGTGTGTTTGCGTGTGTTTTTTGCCCGCTGTGTGTTTTGTGTCCCCCAGTGCCTTTGTGTCTGAAGGTGTGTCTGCCTTAGTGTTTTTTTTGTTTGTTTGTGTTTTATCAACTGTGTGTTTTTCATCTCTCTCTTTCTCTCTGTCCCTCTCTCTCTCTCTCTCTCTCTCTCTCTCTTTCTCTCTCTCCATGCCTGTTTTTCTGACTGTGTGTGTTTGTCCTACCAGAGGTTGCAAGAGAGCCAGTTATGGTGTGCCAAAATGACGTGAATTGACATGTTTCATCACACTAAGGCTGGCTTACAAAAATAGGAATTATTGGATTTGTTGTAAGAGTTTTACAGGAAAAGACCTGGAAAATGGCTTATTAATGGTGAGGGGATGCCAAAAGGTACCAGATGGTCAATCATAGTGTGACACATTGGTGAGAATTGAGATGGTGTATCACGAAGGACTGGCATGCCATCATTTGAACCATTAGGTTTAATGCATGATGTTTGACGAGAAAATATCTGAAAAATATCGTACGAAAGTAGAGTAGGTGGGATGTCAAAGGGTTCCCGTGGATCAGTAATAGTGTGGTAGTGTGGCGTGAATTCGGGAGGTGTTAAAAGAATTTTCTGACTGAGGATAAGTGAAATCTAACGCTCATTCAAAGAAAGGAGGTATTTTTATTGAAAGCCCTCAAAAATGTCTTAGTTGATTTAATTTTTTTCTCTAGCGAGATAAAATGAAATTTGAAAAGAAAATAATATTCATATGTGTCTTTGTCAATGGGGAAGGTATAGTCTTGGCTGAATGAAATGAGGGATTTTTATTAAAAGCTTTCAAATTATCTTTATATGGTTCAAGATTACTTCTAAAATCAAGCCTCCACTCTGGAATTAGTTTGTAGGATCCCCGCCTTTCTTTAATTCGTTGTTCTTTTAGCTTATATTTTATCCTATCTAAGCTTTTTTCATGTTTTTGCTTTAATTTTCTAAGTCTAAACATCCCTTTCTGTGTTTTACGGGCTAGCCACATATTGCCATTGTAGCCTCAATTGCTAGGAGTAATGATTGCTTAAGCGTAAATGTTTGATTCTAGTGTCAACGATTATTTTTGCATGAAACTGCCCGAAAAAATGCCAGATGTGTGAAAAGACTATTAGTAGGAAACGCAGTAGGAGCAACCCCCAAAACTATTGGATAACATTTCCTGAATCAAAAAATTAATTTTCTGAATCAAAATATTAATATACGGTTCATGTTAGAGATGTTTAGGGCTCCATTCCATTGATGAGGGTTCCTTTCAAATCCTACTGTCGTAAAAAATCTTTAGTTCATACAGTTTTGCTGAAAAAAGCCTTGAAAGAAAATGAAACCCTGAAAAAAATACCTTGAAAGAAAATGAAATCCCGAAAAAAATATCTTAAAAGTATTATGTAACATCCTGTGTGTACATAATCATTACGTAACACGCAGGTGTTTGCCCCCCACCCCAGTCACGACTGGGGATTCACCACTTGACTAGTGGACTCTAAAATGTCCTTTTACGTAATAGTTAAAAGTAAACACAACACATTTCGTAATAAAATCCTGTTGGATGAAATTGCTCGCTAGCCCCACCTCTTGCTGCTTAGGTTAGGGGTTAACAATAAAATTGGAAGTTAAGGCCCTCCGTTGGAGTTGCATTGTTGGGCCCATAGTGAAATTGGACATTATGGTCCCTGGTGGTTAGTTTTGGGTCCGATGAAATTGAATGCTAGAGCCTTGATGGAATTGGATGCTAGAGCCCCCCCTGCAGTGAATTAGATGCTAGGGTCCTTTTATTTAGCTTAGGTTAGGGGCCCGATTAAATTGGATGCTAGGAAGCCAGGCAGAATGGCTTGATTGGTATTTTGAAGGTTCCCCCACAAGTGAACCCTGAAGATTTTCCCCACCTTGCCTTCGTAGACTTTTTAAGAATCAGAGAAACTCTTAGGTAAGAAATAAAGAAATCATTAAGAAAAATGCCAAGAAGAAAAATATCTGAGAAAACGCCTTTGGAAAATCTGAAACATGTTGAAAAAATTTTTGAAGAAAAATTGTCATAGCAAACGTCTTGGGGTGTCTTGAAATATCTTGAAATGTCTTGAAGAAAAATGTCTTAGAAAGGTCTTGAAATGACTTGAAATGTCTGAAAAAAATGTCTTGAAGAGAAATCTCTTAATAAAATGTCTTGAAATGTTTTGAAACGTCTTGAAAAAATTTTTTGAAGAAAAATGTCTTAATAAAACCTCCTGAGCCTTGGATAGTAGACTCTAGCTTTCCCTATTACGTAACAACCAAAAGTATAAAAAAAAAACTGTTTTACATAACAACCAAAAGTGAAAAAAAACCTACTGCGTAGAAACTTTTTCCTGGCCCTCTGCATAGTCCTATTGCTTAAAATCCAAAAGTAAACAAACCCTATTATATAACAGCTTGTTTCCTGTCCCTTTAGAAAGTGCTATTACGTAACAACTGAATTTAAATAAACCCTATTACGTAACAGCCTTTTCCTGGGCTCTCTAAAAAGCCCTATTACGTAACATCTAAACTCTATTGCGTTACACCAACAGTCTATTAGGTTACAATCACGGTAATCCTGGAGTAACGAGACCCTTGAATGTTTTTTAAAGACTCTCTTTTAGGTAGAACCGAAGTAAATCGAGTGCAAAGAAGCCCGTGAACGTTTTCCACACATCATTAGGTTTCTTAAGCATAACAGCTGTTCAAAAAGTCTTCCCTATGACGTAACAGGGAAGTGTATCTCTTACAAAATTAATAACACTTACATCTTCAGGGAGTTGCTGTTCAACCTAAATCATTAAAGGCAGAAGGGAGTAGTGGCAATGGGTACACCTAAAGTACATATGGTGTCACTACTACTTGCCTCTTCCTCAATCCCATAAGTTTATCCCAAAGTAGCAAATTCTGGTCCGAGTCTATAAGAACCAATTCTGTATAACAAGAGCCGTGCAATTGTAATAAGAAGCTTATTTAGACCACTAAAGATATTATCATACCGATGGAGGTTTGTATGAAAGGTATGTCAGGGGTTTGTCCTTTGTCCTTTGTTTTGTCGAAAGTGTATAAAGTTGTAGTCAAAATCAGAGACAAAATAACTTTAGTTCATTTTAAATCTTAATTTTGCTCCTTTCACTCATTGTTTCGGATTTTCAGTTGAATTTCTTTTTTTACTTAATGCTTTACAAGAAATGTTTTTGCTCTATAGACTGACAACGACAATATTAAGATTTCCACTTTATTTAAAAGTTTTGATCTCTTTTTCTCGCTTTTAGACCCCCTCCCCCCATTCTCTCTGCCTCTTTGTTTGCCTCTGTGCTATCTGTTACTTTTTTGTTACTTCTTACTAACCTTGTCCCTGGGACTTTAAATAATTTTTTGTCCTTTGTTCAAAAATCAATATTTTGTCGTATATGGATATGAAAGTGACATTTTAAGTTATTCAGAAGTTTTTCTATAGTTTAGAAGCCTTTTTTCATACAATATATATTTTTGGATATGAAAGTGAAAACTATCTTGAGGGTTTACCTGTTTTTCTAATTTTTTGAAACTTGTTTTAATATATAATAATAAGTTTTCTATAAGATTTTCTAAAAAATTTCTATTGGTTCTAAAGTGTAGTTTATAACTCTCTAAATGCAAATACAAACTTGCACCCTCTTTGTAAACAAAAAAATTATTTTGCACTTTTCTGAAAAGAAAGTATATCTGAAAAGTTATCAGTCTGATGACTTTAATAAATAAGAAAATATTGAGAATTCAAGAAATAGATATTAGTATATGTTTATTAAAATAGAAATATTTAATTTCTTATATTAAACTCCTAATTTTATTCGTGTTGTTTTCATATGTTTTTTACAGTAAATTGTAAATTAGGTTCTGGTCTCTAGAAGGAATTTGGAAACTAAGGAATTACAGTAATGTGCTCCAATGTACACACACACATATATATATATATATATATATATATATATATATATATATATATATATATATATATATATATATATATATATATATATATATATATATATATATATATATATATATATATATATATATATATATATATATATAAAAATATATATATATATATATATATATATATATATATATATATATATATATATATATATATATATATATATATATATATATATATATGTATATATATATATATATATATGTATATATATACATATATATATATATATATATATATATATATATATATATATATATATATATATATATATATATATATATATATATATATATATATATATATATATATATATATATATATATATATATATATATATATATATGTATATATATATATATATATATATATATATATATATATATATATATATATATATATATATATATATATATATAAATATATATATATATATATATATATATATATATATATATATATATATATATATTACGCCAACCCATAATTCCATCTTAACATTACGTTTGATTCTTTGCTCTAATCTTTGCGTTTGTTGCAAAATTTGAATTATATTTAAGATATCTCCATTCAAACATTAACAAAAACAAAACCCAAATCCCTGTACAAAGTCAAATAAAAAAAAACGAAGTGGAAGAATTGTCAAAATGTTAGAAATGCAGAGCAGGTGCACTTTGGATAATGGGAGTATTGGTGCAATTACTGCCATCTCTCCACCACTTGTTAAAATTTCTATAAAACTTAGTTTCAGTGTCTGTATGCAATTTTTTGCATAGCTCACAAAAAGCGTGTTTCACAAAAAACGAAAAATCGTAAGCGTGTAATTCATATTCCTCTTTCCACTTGAAATATCTTTGATATTTAATTAAATCATCTGCAATATCTCTTAAAAGATTTGCCAATTCAGAAGGGCTATAGTCTAAAGCATTAATGTATGAGTTTGGAGGTAAAATTCTATTATAATCAGCTGAACCATATACAACAGGTATGACATCATAATGAAGTATATTAAATACTTTTTCAGTCACATAATCTTTGCAAAGTGAGTTTTCAAAAGATAGATAAAACTTATAATTATTTTGAATCATATCGTAGCATTGTTTCCAATTCTCTTTTGGACATTTGTTATTCCCACACCTACCATATATGTCCACTTGAATATATTTGCGTAATTCTTCAATGTAGTCTTCTCTGTGACCATGTGTTTTACAGTGACTAACCATCCAAGCTACTAGATTCTGCTTAGTAAAATTTTTGTTTTCTCTCTTGACTCTTTTTTCTCTCCTTTTAATTTCTCCATACGGAACATAAATGTCAGAATCTTCCCTGTACGTAATTGTCCAATTAAATAAATCATCATAATCCTGATATGTTCTAAAATTCACTGGAGATTCCCTGGAAAGGAATACATATCTTTGATGGTATGTTCGATTTGAGATGGCTGGAAAATGATGTAACAGAGGAGCATGAAAAACAATGGCATCGTATTCGGAAGAAGATTTATATGATTTGTTATGTGTGATATAGCAATTAGTGTATTCACACTTGTGCTGTTTAAAAGGTTCATCACCAATTCCAAAACCATAATCTAGTGATGAATTCAACCACGGGTTCCACAAAAGTATAAATTTTGTTTTTACTTGAAGCCTCAGAACATTCTGCTCAAAATTGTCCTTGTGAATTGATGCCCAATATGAAGTGTAAACAATCATCAGCGTTGCAAATCCTGATATCCAGAAGAAGATATATTTAGTATACATGTTTTGCCTAGAAGAATAAGTAGAAAAAATACCTTTAGAATATATATGTTGAGATTTCTATTTAGAGCTATAATAAATGAAAAGAACTAACTGATTACCTGAAGGATGTGGTGAGACGCTTCATCCATCGTAAACAGAAAATTTTAAAAATTAATAGTTTTTGGATAATATTTTAACTGTATATTCATTAATTTATACTTTAAGCGTAAAACTCAAAACTTTTTATTGGCTATATCTGTTCTTCAGTCTTTGGACAATAGTGGGTTTTTTAATAGTAGGTGTGTGGCTTTTGAGACACATCCGCGTGACCTCGAAGTAAGTTGATTAAATTTTGTCTTCCTTACTTAAGGCTCTTTTGAATAGATAATATTGCAAAGGACTTCAAAGTTGACTCGGCAAAAAAAATTGTTGGTAGTGCTCCAACACAACTTAAGTTCAATTTAAAACATGTCTGATTCGAAATTTATCCAAATGTATATATGTTCTACTAGGCCTAAACTAAGATATACTGATAAAGTGTGATTTAAAAGCAGCAACCAGGTGAAAGATTTTAACATAAATAGTTGATTATTTTAGAAAAGCCTACACGAAACTGATATCAAACTGCAACCTTGAGTATTATAAAATGTCTAAATTACCACTTAAAGGAAAATATAAATTGACTTCATAATGCTTTTCAAGCACTAAATGCAAATTATGAGTCATATTAAATGAGAAAATGCAATATTTTTTCACGAAGTAAATCTTGACAAGAGAGCTAATTTCACACTAAAAAAAACACTACGAATGAATAGTATGTACCGAAAAACAGTTGAAATAAATTGAATAATCAAACCAAATATTAAATATATAATAACCAAATAAAGATAATAATAATTAAAATAGGTAAAAAAAGACATGCAAAAAATTTTAGTTTACTTGCAAAGAGGTTGGTGTCTACATGGATTTAAGTTGCACTGGAATGAGTATTTTTTCTAACATTTCGGTCGTTTAAATAAAAGCAGATTGTAGTTTGTTTGTCATCATAGATTAAACTTATGGTTCTTATGATTTCCAAACATTAAATTTTTATTTAGAAATTGGTACAAGTACCATTTCAATGTTTATAAAATGTCTAATTTTGTTGTTCAAAAAGATAAACAGTTCAAATTTATGAGCAGATGAGTATAAATTAAAATAGTTTCCTTGACTTTTTGAACAGAAACAATAAGGATGAAATTACATCGAACCCTAGGAGGAATTGAAACCTGAGTTTTCAATTTAAGATCAATATAATGTGATAATCTCCAGGCTTCTCTAACCACTTTTGAGGGTGAACAAATTTATATAGAAGAAGAACAGATATGAGTCAAATTAGACTTTTAACAACATATAACATTTATTTTCTTTTAAACATGCACTTTTAAAGATAAACACACATATATTACCTTAATAAATGAACGTTATTCATAGGGAATTAAAATCGATAACACATACAATAATATAGATTCCATCATAAGACTATTCAAGCATCAAGAACACATATAATTTTGAGAAGTGCATCACAAATAAATTTTGAGAATTTCTTATTACATAGGTCCAAGATATCAAAATGTAAAGTTCAGAAGTACGTAGGCAGTCCTGCCTAAATCTGAGTAATATGAAATTTTTTTTCAAATTTTAACCATATGTCTTCCTTTCTTTTAACTGTAGGTCCTCATGTAGGGGCAATAGAGTGTGAATGGAATACCCAAAGTATTAAAATTCCTTAATATTTGTGCATAAAAAAAAGTTAAAGTCAAAAACTATTCTTAATATAAAATTTAGTACAACTAACTGTAATAGGAAAATTGTCACTTTGATTAAGTTTAGGTTTGTCTTATGTTGCATATGGTGACGAAGTTTTACTTGTTGCCCGGACTTGCCGTGGATTTCTTTCAAATTTTACTATATTAACCAATGAATTATCTATTATTGGACTGTCACTTAATGATTGTAAAAGTGAGTTTATCTGTTTTAATAGCCATTACCCTCACTGTCCTCACCCCCCTTCTAATTTGACTTGACGGAGGGAAAAATCTTCTTTCACTGGAAATATAATGATATCATAATAGTAGCCAAATTTCGAAAAAAACTGTCAGTTTTCTTAAACCTCATTGAGAAGCTGATGGCATCATCAAGAGAAATAAATAGTTCTGTTTTCCATATAGTCAAATCAGGAGTATTATTGCCCTAGAAATAGCAGTAAACCACAAATTATGATATTTTAATGATGTTACTTAAGGGGTTCCCAAGTTTTGGCAGTGCTTCTGATGAAATATTTCGGAGCTGCAAAAATTTTATTCTCATTCCTTATATCCCTTTACTTTTTTCCAAAATTTAGACTTCATAGATTCAAATTTTGGATCCTGGAGGCTTGCTGTTTCGTAATACAAATATTTATTAACATTGAGTAAAGTGGGGAGTTACTTGTGACAGAACATAAGCATAAATGAAAAATAGGGTCACAAATTATTTTTCCTAAGAAATAAGGTTGTATTTTTCAGCAGTACTACTCAAAAGGAAATAATATTACCCGTACTTCAGGTAGATGTATAGAATGATAGATGATCAGAATAGAATGACAAATATAGAAGTAAAGATTAGTTGCAATGAGGATTTGGGATTAAGGAAAAATGTTCTATCCCCCAAGCCGAGTTTGGTAAAAGGAACCTAAGTATGCCAACCCAAAACTATATTTTAAAATTACGTTTAATTATTTGTTCTAATCTTTGAATTTGTTACAAAGTTTGAAAGATATTTAAGATATCTCCATTCAAATATTAACGTATACTATACGAAATCCTCGTAAAATGCCAAATAAAAGAAAACAAATATAAAATTTACGTTTATTTGTAAAAAAAAACGTCAAAATATTAGAAATGCAAAACAGGTTTACTTTGAATTGCTGAGCATAGATTAATCTAAAGGGCTAAATTTTATAGTTGTCAAGAAATAATATTAAAATAGTTAATTTAAAAATATCAACAAATCTAAATTGGAGCTGAGAACGGAAGTAGTGGTTTCTTATAAAATCAATTTACAATTAAGTAGTGTGGTAACAAACTATGATAAAGAACGATCTGGCTCAATAGTAACGAAACTTTAAAAAAGGAATTTGATGCTAAAAGACAATTTAAAAGAATTGAATTTACAATCTAATTCTAAATATATAAGTTTCATTAAATTTAGTGTTTGTCATTAAAAGTTACGAGCCTGAGAAAAGGTACTTATTTTGGAAAAAAGGGGGAAACATTACCTAAAAGTCATTGAATTTTTAACAAAAATCACACCATTGCATGTGGCGTAGCAGAGAACCTTATTGCAAAAATTTCAAGCTCCTATCTACAAAAATGTGGAATTTTTTGGCAGAAGATTAATTACGGATGCGTGTTTTAGAAGATAAAACCATAATACTTTAAGGTTATAATCATTAGGTATTATAATAAATATATTGTCAACTAATTAAAGAACCAACTGAGAATTACTAATATTTTATTAGTGACTCTCTTGAAATGTTTTGTTTTGGGTATGGGATGGGGTTAACTTAACGCCTATTATATGTTCATTACTCTCTACTAAACGTGAGGTTAGGGGGAGATGGATGGACATTTGCAACATTTACATTAAAGTTATTCTATTGTTTATAAATATACTTCGGTATTGAAGAAAATAATACCACTTGCTTTCTGAGAGAATCGCCAATAAACTTCTTCGTGATTTTGAACAGTTAAGAGCGAAAGTGATTTAAAATTTTGCTAAACAAGAGGAAAATTTTTCTTACAACACATATCTGATAGAAGTATGAAATAATTTATTTGTTTGTTATGGCCTGAAGCTTGAATTACTAATTATGTAGGTGTAATAGAAGGATAGGCTTATTTTATTGTTAAATTTTTGATTCATGGTTCCAATATATTGGTTAAAATCTAATTATGGATGGGTTAATGTAGTTTGGAGTTTAAAAGTAGGGATTATTATTATATTATAAGATTGTAAGGCCTAGTAATTATGTTTCAAAGATCACAGCCATATTTTTTTGTATGCACTTTGAGAAATAATCACAACTATTCCAAAATCGGCACAAGTTCGCTGAGGGTGTCATATTGAGGTATAATAGTTTGACTTTCGACAAGTTAAGTGTTCTTTTGCATTAGAACTCCTTCCAGCTCAAAATTAAGTAGCTCAGTTGTTAAAACAAATAAAAAAAAACTTTTGACTTATGATTTAAATTGACTTATAATTTAAATTTAGTAGAATGTCAGCCTAACTTTAATAATAAGTTGTGGGCGATTAGTATTTTGTAATATAAGTTTATATTGTCTCACAACTAAGAAGAGATTGTATCATAATCATTGAAGAAAAGTTAAATTATTAGATTAAATTTTCGAAAAATTTTACAACATTCTACCATTTTTTTTTTCTTAAAAGAATATTTGTTATAAATCATATTTTTCCAGCCAAGTTTCAGACAAAGAGTTATTTAAACTACTCTGTTTTGCAAAATTTTGTCGGGGAAGGAAAATTATTATATTTAAAATTATACACATACGTACATAGGTATTAAGCATGTAGTTTAATATAGCCTACAGTTTAAAATAATAGAATTTATGTTTAATTAGAAATTCTTTTAATTTTTAACCAACGGAGTTGATTATGGGATTAATATAACACCAAAGGGATGGTTTATATTATAATTAATTCGTTTCAATAAACAATTTTGACCTATAATCTTAAGGAGAATTAAGTTCTTTAGGCTGTTTATTTTAAATGATAAAAAATGTATTTTTTTGAAATAGCATATAAATTACCTAAATTATAAGCATATAAAAATTTGCGTTTAACCTCTAATCAAAAGTCCTGCTTTTTTTTTCAACAAGATTCTTATATTGTACTATTTGTTTAGGTTGAAAGGAAATTAAATTACTTTCTTAATATATGCACAGTTTTTCAGCGCATAGTGCAGTTTGGTAAACACCAACCTATTCAGAATCTTTTTTTTCTTTTTAGGCAGCATATTTAATTTTAGTCCTATGCGGCACGTAGCGCGGCGCGTAGCGGCACATCTTAGTTTTAGTTAAGTTTTCTTTTTATGGGACACAGCACAGCGCAATATGGCGCATTTTTATACGGTTTATTAAATGTTTGTTCTTATAAGTTTTTCCTTATATAAAACCTTTTGGTTAGTTAGGAAATAGGTAAGTGTGTTATTTTCAACTTGACTGAATAAGAAAACATTTTTCCATTAGGTAGAAATACCTTCCTAACGAAATTATGTTGTCGGTTGAAGATGTGTATTATAAATACGGCATCTTTGATAAACCTTTAGATTTGAATTGCTTACTAATTAGATAAGATCTGAACATTACACAGGTTTATTATATCCAAGTTTACGACTTGTCATTTAGGCTCATAAATAAGTTTCTCTTGACTTTTCAGAAGATTATAATTGAAAGTTTTATTAGGGTACATTAGGGGGAACATACCAGGATGTCCTTTTATTTTTTTTTGGACTGAGTTCTATTTAAATTGAGGACAATGTTCTACATTGTAAGTTGATATATGCAATTTCTCAATAGGATAAGGCAACAAGATGTTGACCTTAATATTAAGGGTTCATCTTGTTTGTCCTAATTATATAAGGTCCTTGTCTTACCATTCATTGTTCAGTTAATAAGATGGAAATATCATGTTTTGTTTATCTAAGCATGATAGAAGTATATTTCGTGAACAAAAATGCTTAACAATTATAGTTAACGTGTTTTGAAGTGTTCTCAAAGTTTGGACCGTGCCACGAATTCATATAGATTTTGGACAAGGTAAGAGGTTTTATTTTGTTAAATGTATTTGCTATTTTTTAAAATTAATGAACAAAAAATTTGTTTTTTTTTGTTTTTTTTTATAACGCGTTATAGTTACATATAGTTACTCCGCCTTTTTTTTCAATGTCAAATAGTCACCTCCAGAGCTCCGCCTTCTTTTTTTTCTTAGCCAATCAAATCTTATCGAATATATATCATTATTATAAGGGGTCAATAGGCTAAGTGTTAAGATTAGATTTTCCGAATGGTATATATTCTTACACTTATTTATAATGGCCTGTAAAATTCTTACAAGATTAGCGGTTTTTGTAATTTTAAACATATTTAAATTACTGTAGGCACATGGATAGAGATAGTTTGGAGGTTACTTTTTTTAGTAATGTTAGTGTTGGTAAGCGTAATTTATTTATAAATTTATTACCTTACAAACATATTTCCTGTTTCGTTCTCTTTTCCTTTTCCTGAAACGATTTTTTTTCAAATTTAGTTGCTTTTAGGGGCTCTTTGTCCGAATGTTATTTCTGACATTATTTCGTAATAATTTTCATTGCTTTTTGGCCCGAAAATAGATAATAGTTGTATGCTCTTTACTAGTTCCCTTCCAAATTTCATGTCCTTAAAGTCGGAAGATAGGGAGGGGTGGAGTTTTCGTGCCTCTTTCCTTAGCTTTTTTACTTTTCTTACGTCTACTAACGTTAAATAAGGCTTCCAGCTTTCTTGATTTGCGAGTTGTACATCGTTCCTGGTAATTTCCTTAGTAATTTCTTCTATAACTGGGATTAAGTGTGTCTTAACTACATTTTCGTTTTCTAATTTTGCATATAGAATTTGTTCAAAGAAGTCTCCGATGCCTTGAAAATCAAGATAAAGTTTTTCATTTGTAAAATCTCGTTCATATTTTTCTATGGCTTTGACGAAAACATTTTTTACTTGTTCAACTTCACTATTATTTTTTAGATGTAAGACTTTTAACGTTAGATGCAAAGAGCTTTGTTTGATTAAGGCTTTTGTTAAGGTAGGATTTTTTTCAATTGTATGTTTTTGCAAAATTGAAGCATTCATCCTTATTTGAGCGTTTTTAACCTGGACTGCGAGAAAGTAATTTGGTCGAGGTTCCATTATTCCAGATCTTTAGACAAGTCCAATTTCTAAAAAAAAATAAGTTGGGTTATTTTGATAATCGTAAGGTGGAGTTAGACATGTTTTCATAAATAATTTTACGGGATTAGCTGTGTAATTACTTAGGGGTTCAAAGGTTTGTTCCACAGTTGATTCCACGATTTCTTGGCATATTGAAAATTGGCCTGTCTAGATGTGTTAAGAATTCTTTTGATTTTGGAATGTGAGCTGACCTAAAGGTTAATTCAGATATTTGACTGTTATTTTCTGAATTGTCCTCAGCGAACATTAGGTATGGTTGTAAGCTTTTAGGTAGTTGAAGGCTCCACAAGGTATAATTTATATTTGCCTTTCGCATGAGAAGACGGACGCGCTTCCTGCACTGTTCTTTTAAAGTCGAATGTGTTGACACGTCACGGATTATTTTGAAAATTAAAATTTTATGGAAACATAAGGGGTCTCTACAGCTCATTAATTTTTCAAATACGATTACATCTGTTTGAGGCGCTATTTTTGACGCAAAATTGTCATCGCATTTGCTACAGGTAAAGATTATTTTCTTTAATTCATCGTAGTCTCGTTCATAAAGGTGGAATTGTCGGCTGTTTCCTATTAAGTTACTTTCTGAATAGTGGGTCTTATAATCTTTGTAAATCTTGTATAGTATGTTTGGTTTTTACAACATGACATTTTTATTTCTTTTAATTAGTATTGACAAAAATATTATACGATATGATCGTATAGCCTTTTTCGTTATAGATTCTCCAGAAATTTTCGCTGATCAATTTTGCTACTAGAGGGTATTTTTTGAGGGGGACTTTGTCAAATAAGATCGTAAAAGTCCAAGACCCAAGTTGTTGTTTACATTGGAAGTTTTCTCTTCTTATCTTACGTGTAAATGAACAGAATAACAAGATGAACAAAATTTCCGTTATTAAATTATTACTAATAACTATAGGAACTTCAAGTAGGAGGTAGAGAGTTTGGTAACGTAAATCTCTTGTTGCATTTTTGACTGCAGTTTCTAAATCTCGGTCCAATAAATCGTGGTCAATTTTAGACACGTTTGGCAAACTTTTGGTTTTACACGGAAACCAAGTTGTTCGATTCTTGGGGTATCTTGGGGGACTTATTATTGTCCTAGTTTTTACATCAAAACTTTCCCCAATCTTCAAACTGGTAAGGTTGGGATAACTTAAAGTTCTTTTTAATGGCATTATATATATATATATATATTTTTAATAACTGTTGGTTATAAGCAAGTTAGTTAGTTAATTGGTGGTTACCTGATTGACACTGGTTTCTTGAAGAATTGCGTATGACGTGTTTATTAAGGGGATTGATTTTTCCTTTTTCACAGCCAACCAAATTTTCTTTTATTTTAATCAGTCCTTCTTTGTCTATAAATTAGAAAAATTACATAAAGGGTGTGGAAATAGCTCACTGAAACACTGTTTTAGGATCATCAATGTCATAGTTTTCAGTAATTCTCAAAATTGGTCCATTATTGGCCAGTAATTAATACTCTGATTTTAAAAAGTTGGGGGTCGTAAATGTTAACTGGAAGTCTTTATTGTCGACTTCGGGACCGTTTTCCCTGTACATTAGATATTTCTTTAGGACAGTGGGAATTTGGAGGCTTTGTATAGAATAATGATTGTCCCTTTTCCTTAACATTTGCCGTATTTGCTTCCTGCATTGATCTTTTAGACTGAGTTTATTTGAGGTCGTGTAAATTATCTTAAAAATCAATTGCTTACGGAAGCATAACGGGCAAGCTGTTTCTAGCAATTTTTCATACACAATAACGTCTTTATTTGGAAAAATTTTTGATCCAAATTTTCATCATTCATGTAGAATATAATTGTTACATTTTTTAATTCTATATACTGCCCATTATAAATATAAGGGGTTGTATTGTTTACAATCATTGGGTCAAAATTTGCACTGTACCATAAATAATTTTCGTAAATTTCCAATAATTTATTTTCATCTTCAACTATTTTGTAATCTAAGTCTAATAGCAACTCCAGAAACTTCAAAGGCTAAAATATTTTGAAACCTGGTTCTTGTTCTATGTGCCAAAAGTTTTTGCGTATCAAAGATGCTATTAAAGGATACTTGGCGGGAGGCATTGCTCGGAGTAGGGCCACGAAGGTGTATAAAGCATTTTCGTGCCTATAATTGTAATTCTTGCTCATTATATCTTGTGAAAAGGAGCCATATAATAGAATGATCATTCCGTGTATAATGAAATCGTCTTTAAAAATAACGGGAACTTGCATTAGAGAGCTTAAGGTATTATATTGTAAGTTCCTTATTGCATTAGTTTTTGCGGATTCAAAGATTATTTCCCGTAATTCATAGTCTATTACCGAGAGGTTTGGTAAACTTTGGGTTTTATTTGAAATCCAAAATTCTGGTCTCGTAAATATCAGGTCTTGGTTGGGTCTTAAAGCATCGGTATTACTTAAGGTTCTTCGTCGCGCCATTTTTCCCCGGTTAGTACTAGTTACACGTATAAGCAGGCTATTTAGCTAATGAGTAATTACCTTTTCAGCCTGAAGTCTTTCTGGTGTTTCGTCTAAAAAATTGTAGATTTTCTTTATTGTTTGAATTTTTGATTTTAATTAATTTTTATACGCGTTCTTTTTTGCTTCTAATAATTTTTTTCGCTTTAAGAAAATGTTATTTCCCCTTACTGCATATTCTTGAGACGTTGGGTCAAACATAAATTTGGCATAATATCGGGTTTCATCTAATGCGTGGTGTACTCCTTCTTACTTGGTACAACTTTTATTTTCTTCGATTTTATAACAGATTTTAGGTGGTGTACATTATTCAATTAAAAGTAGATCGGTTTGATTGGGGCCCTTACAAAACCAATAGTTTATATTAAATCTTTGTTGCAGTTTTCTTATTAATAGTTGAAGGCTTGTCAAATTCTTTCCCTTATAACTTTTATTCGAATATTTTATTTTTACTTCTGCTCTCGCGGGTTGGTACTTAGGTGTATTTTCTAATTTTAAGCCAAATCTATATGTATGAGGTTCAAATTTTGTTAAATCGTAGTTAAGGTACCATGTTTCAGCGTACACCTCTTTACCATTTTCGTCTTGAACTAAGATCGCGGCCACGTATATAATGTTTTCTTTAGCATGAATAATTGAAATAAATTCCGTGTCTAAAATTGCTTTGGATATATTTTGGTGTTAAATGGGGTAGTTAATTAGGTTAAGAGGGATTTACTAACTTGGAGAAACCGAAAATGTTGGACAACAAGCAGAGAAATACAACATATAAGAATTTTAATTCAAATTTGTTAAAAGACGAGCGAGTATTGTTTATATAAGTAAACATAAGGGAAAGTTTATATAAGTGAAGAAACTAGAGGTCAAGAATTAGGAACAGTGTCACCTACCAATTTAACACAACGAATCGGTAGGCGAAACAATTCCAAACTCGAGTCACAAATTTTTATGGACACTTATAATTTAATTTCACTTGTTTACTTTATCACTGGCTGGGGAAGCGAATAATCGTTGATTTAGAGAGTCTTTGCCGTTCGTTGTCGGCGAAAGCAAGCTAAAACATGCTCTGCTCTCCAACAACAAACCGCAATGGTGCCTGTTTTCACTTAATTTCAGGTTGCTAGACAGTAGACTGCTCTTAGCCTTGGTTGCAATTCTCGATTCTAAATCTCTATTTTCTTGTTTGTTATGCGTAAGCTATTGCATTATTAATAAGCGTTCTAATTGACGTTTTGTTATTGTTAAATTATTTTTATAGTAAGATATGTTAACGAAGCGACGGATTATATTATTGGAGAAATTACAGTTCAAGAATTAGGAAGAGTCTCGCCTACTTATCGTCAGCAAAACGTTTAGCCGACTGGGAAGTTCTAATTCTAGGCGCAAATATTTAGAATTTTATGTCGCAAGAATAAGGTGTTTTATTTTACCCTATATATATATATATATATATATATATATATATATATATATATATATATATATATATATATATATATATATAGGATATTTATCGGATCGGTTTGCAATAGGAAAATAGCAATTAGAAAATTATAGGCAACAAATAGGAACACATTTATTTCTTGGCAACAGTTTGTGAGGGCGCTTGTATGCCTTAATTTTTTTATTTATTTTTGGGATAAGAAGGGATAATAATTAGGTGTTTGTTAAACGATGAGACAAATGTATGAGTTACTCTATATATAAGGTTTAAATTCCTGTTAGGCTAGCGTTAATTATAGAGGTATTGATAAATATTAAGGTTAAGGAATTTTTTTGCGGTCAAGAAAAAATGTTAATGAAGCGGTTGTACTCTTGTGATTATTCTTGTTAAAAAGATGATTCGGAACTTACTTAGAATAATGAGCACTTTTTGACAAGATAGGCCAATTTTTCACTTGGAGTCTTTCAGACTTCCTGAAAAGTACTTTCTTTTAAGGATGTTTTATTACGGAGTGGTTCCTTGGCTAGGACCAAAAAAAAATTAAATATATTTTATTGAATCATGACTTGATTTTATCAATAAATAACTATTTTTATTATACCCAAGATGATAGATTGCCTATTAACAATCTATTAATAAAATTCTGTTTTTTCGACAATTCGGCATGACCTTGTTGTTACTTTTTCTTCACTAGACTCAGTTTTTTTCTTTGGCTTCGCTAGCGATATTAAATCATATTTTTATATTGTTTTTTAAGAAATTTTTGACCTTTCAGTTGTGCCTTTTTAGCCTGGGCAGTTGCACTCTGTGGTCTTATTCCTTCCACGTCTTTGAGCTTATCTGCGCCTGATTCTCTGTCAGTATCTGAGGAACTAGTAGTTGTAGATTTAGTATCTTGTTTCTCTTAAAGTAGAAGCGCTTGAGATTTAGGTGTTGACCCAGCCTGACCTTCGTAAATTTCTTCTCCTCGTGAAGTAGAGGGTTTACTATTTGATTCGTCCTTTTGGTTTTTTGGCTCGGGAGAATTGAAGGATTCTTGGGAGCTTTGGGAGGATTCAAATGTCTTCTTGGGGTGCCTCCATTGTTTGAAAGCCATATCTTCCGGGGGGTGGGGAACTGATTGTATTAAAGTTTCCTTCCAAGATACCCAGTCCTTTGGTTTTGCTTTTTAAACGATTATATCGTGATACTGGTGTTCATCAGTAACTGGATTAGTATTAAGTGTACTTTGTCTAGTCTTAATTGGGTAAATAATAAGATCCATGGCTTCTCGCAATGTTTGTCGTTGCGGCTGGTTGATCTTTTCTGACTCTATGTCACCAGGGGTCTGTATAGCCTTATTTAATTCATCGTGTAACGAAAAAGGTCTGTCTATTGGTGTGACAGGGTGTACTAAATCGTTGGGGAATCGTTTTGGAGGAAAAGGTGTCGAAATTCGATCCGGGAAAAATTGAGTTTGTGGAGAAATCGTATAGTCCAATTCTTTTGACTCCTCACTTGAAGATGAATCGCTTTTCTTCTGTCTCCGCATGGCGGGGTATTTTTTAGGGGGGTAACCATATTTGTCATCGTTAGTAATTCATTAGATTTCTCCTCGTCACTACAATTCTCAAAATATCCTTGTTTGAAATTATAAGGTTTAGGCTCACTAAGTCTAGAGCGAGGTGGTTCATTTTCGTCTTCCGAGGTATTCGATGTTGAAGGTCGAAGGGTCCATGTTTCTGTGAATTTTGCCCTTTTTATACGACTAATGTGCGTTTTATAGGTTTCTCCCATTTTTGATTTTAATAGTTCAAAAGTAACTTTATTATCATATTTTTAATTATTCTGTAAGGGCCAGTGTATCGATTAGAGAGCTTTTTGCCTTCCGATTTGGTTTCATTTTTTAAGTAAACGCGATCTCCTACTTGAAAATCAAGTTCACCTTTAACATTTAGAATATTTTTGGCCTCTTGTTGTCTTTTTGATTTTTCTATTTCTTGTTTTACAAGTTTATAAGTTTTTCTCATTCTATTGATTAAATTCTTGTTTATAATCTTCAGAGTCATTATAGTATTGTCTTGACTCAATAATATCATTTTACGGGATTCTAAAGTACCTTCCGAATAATATATAAAATGGTTTATCACGAATAACCTGGGAAAAAGCTGTATTAATCACATTTGATAAATAAGGTAAAGTTTCGTGCCAATCTCTCCGATTTTCTTTTGTATAAATGCTTAAAATATTAGAGAATAGCTTATGTCTGTTTTCGATTTTTCCATTGGCCTGGGGGTGATAGGGGGTCGTTACCCATTTATTTATTTGAAGAAAAGACATTAAATCCTTGGTTACTTTTTATACGAAATTAGGACCGTTATCGCTTAATACTGTATTAGGAATACCGAAATTAAGAAATATTTTAGCAAGGGCTTTTGAGGTCATGTAAGCACTTTGGTTTTTCAAAGGTTTAGCAAAAGTGAAACCAGAAAAATGATCTATTATTGAAAGTAAGCAGGTATGTCCCTTGTTGGACGTGGGTAGTCCTCCGCTAGTACCATATAAATCAAAAGAAACTATGTCAAATGGAAACCTGGCCGTAGGAGTCCTTCCAATAGTTGGATTAGGGTAAATTTGGGGATTTTTTCTTAAATTACATGTTTCACAAGTATTGACATAATTTTGCAACTTTTTTAAGGCTGAAGTGACGAAAAAGTATTGTTTTAATCTATGGAAAGTCTTATCTAATCCTAAATGTCCTCCCAAGTCAGAATGAAAAAATTCAAAAGCGGGTTTTTCTAAAATTTGGGGTAAAACTGGTATAATGGAAGTTTAATTTCTATTATTGTTATCGGTCATTATTCTACATAATATTCTTTATTCCAAATCGTAATAATAATTATCAATTTCTTTTTTTAAAGATTTCATTTCATCAGGTAGCTCTTTATCATATAAGAAATATTCTATTAGAGAGGCACAAGTATTGTCCTTCTTTTGATATATTTTTATAGAATTTAAGGAAAGCGGGCTGTCTTTCTGTTCTTTCTCCACCGAATTATTGGTTTTCATTTTTAAACTTTTATTTTTGGGGGCAATTTTTGCTTTTATCGTCTTAACTTCTTCATTTTCATCTTCTAAGGAGGCATTATCTGGAAATCTACTAAGATAGTCGCATGGGCCGTTTTGTTTTCCCTTAAGATTTTCAAATTCATAATCCAAGTCTTGGATTTTCAAAATCCATCTCGCAAGGATTCCCGTCGGCTTTTTGAAAGTTTGCAAGTATTGCAGGCTTTTGTGGTCCGAACGCAGTTTAAATTTTCTGCCTACCAAATAGTGTCTGAACTTGTCCAAATGGTGGATAATCGATAATAATTCAAGTTGTGTAGCAGAATAATTACTTTTTCCGGATGTCAGTGTACGAGAAGCGTACGCTATTACTCTTTCCTTCCCATTTATTATTTGAGAGAGGATTGCCCCTATTCCCTTGGTTGAGGCATCCGTTGTAACAACGAATTGCCCTGTTTGGAAGTCGGGTAATGATAAAATAGGTTCTGAAGTTAGAGCCTTTTTTAAATGATCTAATGAATCCTGAGCTATTTTAGACCACGTAATTTTTTATGGGTTCCCTCTAGTGAGGTCCAATAGAGGTTTTGCTACTTGTGCGTAATTTCTTACGCACAACCTAAGATTCCTCGTAATTGTTTAATAGTTTGGGGTGGTCTTATATTTTTAACAGATTTAATCTTTTCAGGGCCTGGGGAAATTTGTCCTTGCGTTACAACTACTCCTAAAAATTTTAGTTTGGTTTGAAAAAGATTTACTTTTTCAGGTCTACATTTTAAATTACCTTCTCTGAATTTCTCAAATACTTATGCTAGGGTTGCTAAATGGTCTCCCGTATCCTTGTCCATAGCTATAACGTCATCAACAAAAGGAATTATGTTTTTCAGACCTCTTAATAAACGAAGGAGGGGTCTACACAATGCACTTGAACTGGTTTTTAGTCCAAACGGTACTCTTAAGTATTCATGAGA
Source organism: Artemia franciscana (assembly GCF_032884065.1). NCBI lineage: Eukaryota > Metazoa > Arthropoda > Branchiopoda > Anostraca > Artemiidae > Artemia > Artemia franciscana. The sequence goes on from NW_027068553.1 coordinate 47,130, forward strand.
GCCACATTCTGTTGTTGAAAACGCTGTTTTAAAAACATCCGCTTCTGCTATTTTTACTTGATGATAACCTTGTGTTAAATCTAGGGAAGTAAATATTTTATTTTTATTTGATATGGAATCTAGAATTTCGTCTATTCTAGGTAGGGGAAATTTTTCCCTAACTACCTGTTTATTTAGGGCTCTATAATCTACTACAAGTCTAAGGTCATTATTCTTCTTCGGCACAAGTATAACGGGCGCAGAATAGGGGCTAATGATTGGTCTTATGATTTCATTTTTTTTGGAGTTCGTGTATTTTTTTTATTAGCCATTCCTTTTGTTTATAAGGAATACGGTAGGGTTGTCTTGCCACTGGCAGCCCCGTGGTTTGGATTGTATGTTCATAAAATGGGATAAGTCCTATGTCGTCTTCAGATGTCGAAAAGACATCTTTATATTCCCATAATAAGTCGCATAATTTTTGTTTTAATGAAATGTCGGTTATGTGACTTAGTTTGAATTTTTCAAGAAATTGAGGTCTTGTTAGGGGCTATTCCTTGTTAACTTGAATATTGATATTATTCACTAAGTTTTTTTCCGAATTTTTCCAATTATTGATATCGGATTCCGATACTATTTGTATTTTTACTAAGCATTTTCCTTTGCTTAGGGTAATCAGGTCATTTTCGTGGGTGTTCGTTACCCAAATGTAACCTTCACCCTTTTCATAATTTATAATCTATTCTTCACAGGTTATATTTTTTGGGATATCCTCCATCGGCGAGGCTACCCAAATTCATTTTTATCATTAACTGGTTCCAACATATGTGATATTTGAACTCTCTGCATACATTGATTTAGTAGGAAATCTTAGTTTTCCCTACTACAAATCCATAATATTTTTCGTTATTATTTTCTTCCATTGAATTTAGATTATTTTCTGCTGGTTTTTTCCCGGGAGTTTCTATATTTTCGAGTTTTTTCCATAAATAACTAATTTCTTGAATTTGTTTATTCCTGTACTCTTTCATGTTGCCTATGTTCTCCCTTACCTAGTTTGCTTGTATGTTATTTATTATCGATCTGGTTTCCGTCGGGTAGATAAACTTTGAGTTTGCTACATCTAATAATATTTTATTTGCTTTTAAAAAATTAGCGCCTATGATGGCTTGGTACGGGAAATTCTTACAAATTATAAATCGAGTATAGAAATTTCTGTTATCTTTGCGTAAGGCTAGATACACAGTTCCCTTTACGTCCAAATTATGTCCGGTTACGCTTGATTAATTGGGACAGATGTTGCTCATTCGTCGTTTATTATAATTGGTTAATTTGTTAAATACGGATGTATTCATCACATTTACTGTTGCCCCTGAATCTATAAGTGCTGAGAAATAAATATTTCCTGCATTAAAATTTTCAAATATCGGTAACATATTATTATTATTTGCACTCAAAAATGGTATTATCACTGGTGGGGACCTATAAATTATTTTGCCACCAAATTTTGGTCCTACGAATTTTCGTGGCTTGCATCGTTTCCCTGGGATTCCCAGATGTCAGATGTAGAACTTTCATTTGTTCTATTTTGATTTCCTTGATTATTATTTGAGGTGGAACTGTTATATGGCTACCGTCGGCTGATATGATTACCTCGATTATTTCTGTTGCAACTATTACTAGGTTGATTTGTCCTTCCACGATACCCTCCGCGATACAGATACGTATTGCGTAGTAAATTCTGATTTTGGGTGGGGTAGTTACCTCTTGTTACAAAGGTGTTCCCTCGATTGCCTCTATGGGCGTACCCACTAAAGTTTGTCCCCCTGGACAAACGGTTACTCGTTCCCCTAAAATTATGGCGATAATTATTGTTTGCAAAACAATATCTTGCAATATGTCCTAGCCGGTTACAGGTGTAGCACCTTAGCGGTTTATTATTAGTTCGTGTTCCCAATTGATTATTGGGGGCAAAACGTACTTGTCTTGGAGGTGTGTTGGTTCGAAATTGACTTCGAATGGGTCTCGGCAATGATTTTCGGGAGAAAAATCGCGGAGAGGAATCTCTTGACTTTACAGGGGCTTTGTTTTCTTCAGCATTTATTGACAGTTTTTGATGCTGTAGGACAATCGAATCAATTTCCACGGATCTTTCTACTTCCTGAACTGCTAGTTCTAGGTTATCAATATTTTTAGCTATTAATAGTCGATATAATTTTGGGTTGAGTCCCTGTTTAAATGCATTTAGTATTATTTTTTCATATAATTCCCCCTCTCCTGGACCGTATCGTGTTTCTGTTTCGATTCTAATTTTATGCAAGTACTCACGAGCGTTGTGGGTCTGTTCGAATGTAACTAGGCCATGTTTCAGTTTATTCAATGAACTTGTGTCAATGAATCTTTTCTTGAAGGCCTGTTGCAATAATTCTAATGAGTTAATTGTTGAGGTTGCTTCTGTGCCTATTGTATTTTCGATTTGTTTTAGAAACGTTAGAGCCTGTCCTTTCAGTCTTAAAAGTAACATACTTTTTAATACTTTTAGGTCAATTTTTGTCATTTCCACGAATTGTCCTAAATGGATGTCGAATTAATCAACGTCCGTATCTCCTTCATATTCTGGTAATGATTTTGCAGTTTCTACCGAAGTTGCAATAATTTGTTGCGCTTTTAATATTTCATCTTGTTCCTGGTCCATATTTATTGTAGTCTTTTTTGAAGTATGCGGTATAAGATAATCTCCAACATGTTTTAATTTTGTCCCTGTTTTATTTTGATTCTTAAAGGTTTTGATTATTTTTGAATGGGGTATACCTATATATAAAAAAATGCAAAAATAGAAATAAAATTGCACCGCACTTAAAAATGCAAAAATCGAAATAAAATTGCACTGCACTTAAAAATCAAAAAAATAATATGTAAATAATCATACTTGATAATGTTAGTAGGCATTCATTGCGCAGGTATTTTCAGTTCCTTTTACTGTTTTCTTTTTCCGACCGGACCATATGTTACGGGGGGGTTTTATTGGAATAAATGGGTTTGGTTTGAACTTTAGCTTAAGGGGGGATTTTCACCGTGAGGTGCTTGGGACCTTTCTAAGTCTTGGTAGCTTAATGTGGATATGAGATATGGGAGCTAAATTACTATCAGAATAAAAGGGCTTTATATATAATCCCCAGTAACCTGGGAGACAGAATCAACTCAGTGATGTTCGAGGTTTCCTGAGACAATATAGATTCCCTTGGGACCGTACCTGAAGACTAGAGGAACTGTACCTGATGCCCTAGTACATAGACAGAAGATGATTAAGTACAATAAGGTTTATTTACTTACAACATACAACTTTGGACAAAACAACTCCAATAACTTATGAAAAAGTGCACATGAGCACTGGAACTTGACTATTATAAAACTCTCCTGTAACTGACTACCAACTCCTTGCGTTGAGCTGATATATCCAACGCGATTTCTAAACAAGAACTCCGCGGACAGGCTTGGTGACCTGGGCGGTTGACCTCCGCTAAAATGTTGCAAAACTGTTGGTATTCTCCAATCATGTGACTAGTCCCGCACCCAGAACTTATTTTTGTAGCATGGATTTCCCTTCTGGTTTTGATTTTTAAAAAGCCCAGAGTTCAAATAAACCAGTTAGTTGGTTCCAAAAGGAACATTTTAACTTGTGTCTAAATGCACGTAGTCCACAAAGTATTGAATAACCTCTAAATTCCTTAAGATTATATTTTAAATCCTTATTCTAAATTGAAATTTACTAAAGGGGTATGACTGAGAAATTTAGTCCTGAACTTAAGAGTTTCTAGAAGAGTATGGATGAGAGATTTGGTCCTGTATTTTATAGAGGGGGGGGGGGGGGGGGGCTGGTCTATATGTTACACAAACATAAATTAGGAAATAATAGTGGGATGGCAAATATTTATCAAAGTTTTGGCCCAAAGTATAATGTGGAACCAGTCAAGATTATAAGAGCTACAGTTTTGCTGACATGACAAAATATTATTGAAAATAGCCTACATGAAGGTGAGAGGGTCAAAAATAAACATAAAGAAATTTCAGTAGGATGGTATATATTAATAATATTATTGGCCCAAAATATAATATCGGGACCAGTCAAAATTGCATGAGCTGTAAATATGCCGACATGACAAGAATATTATAGAAGCCAAGTAACTTGATGGAGATAGGATCACAAACAAACATAAAAAAAAATCTGTGGAAAAGGCATATATTAATCACAGTAGTGGTACAAACAATAATGTGCAACCAGTTAAAATTATGTGAGCTATAAATGTACTGACATGACTAGAAAATAATAGAAACCAAGCTACATGAAGGTGGTAGAATCACAGAGAAACAGTAAGAAATATTAATTTGGAAGGGGACATATCATCCAAAGCATTGGCCCAAAGTATAATATAGCACCAGCCAATATTATGTGAAGACAGTAAAGAGTGAAAGAGGAATAATGTAAGAAGAAAAAATAAATTCACACAGAAACAATTCAACATATTATAACAAAGTTTATTAAACACTTTAGTTCTCTACATTTGCAGCACACAAATCAATTTTATTCTGATCACTGAATTTAAAAAACTCTTCCAGATTGAATTTTATGCTTGATATCACCTTTACTGGACCTAATATTATATAAGCCAAGCTTTGACTTGGTACATGAAATAAGGTGTAAGCGTTGTTTTCTAAGCATCTCAGAAAATAGTGTCCCAGATCCTTTCAAATCCTTCCTTTGTCTGAGAAACAGTTGACGAATTCGTAAATTGCAAAATTCACAAATTATGGGTCTGGGTTTGGCAGATGGTTCGCCAATTCATTTGGCTGACACGACATCAGACTCGGTAATTGGTATGCCAGGAAATTTCCCAGCACATATTGACATAAACTGACTTTGAGTATTTCCAATGGGTTCATTTTCATTTACCCCAAAGACCAATAATTTGGTTGCTCTGAGCCTGTTGTTCAAAACGATCATTTAGTCTTTCCAGGTTAGACTGGATAGGCCTAAAAAAGGTTCTCTTGGCTTTTCATTGATGACTCTAAAGCAGTCAAAGAAGATTCAATTGAAAATATCCGTTTATTATGGTTTTCCAGGGGTTTTATATACTATAATACTAAAATCTTGATTGAAGCCAGCACGCACATCCTGCTCGATTGCATCCAGCCTATCTGAAGGAATAGTGACATCATGTTGCATGAATGCCTGTTCCTCTTTCATTTTAGTTACTGCCTCATCTACCTTGGTAAGGATCATAGCCAATATGAGGTTATCAAGTAACCCTTTCACTGAAGATTTAAGGCTGTCAGGTTGCAGTGAATCTGCTAGCATTTTGTGTCTGCTTTCTATATTATTTATATGGTTGGTGAGCATGAGTATTTGCTCTGAAACCGATTATGTTGCAGATAATTCGAGCGATCTGTCTGACCTAAGTTCACGAGGTGGCTTGAGTTGCCTTTTTATTACTTACTTGATGTAAACAACAAAACAGATACGGAGTAACCAGTGGTATAAGGCAGGTTGGGTATAAGGTAGAATACGGTCCAAAATCTAGCAGCAAATTTCAAATAACAAAGAAAGAGGTTTGAAGAAAATAAAAGCAGCCAACACAAAACATCAAACATCAATAGTAGTAGTGGCATTAACCCAAGTATAGATTACTCTAGGTGATTTACAATTTAAAATTGGTATAAGTCTTACTTGATGAGTCCCCCCTCTCACACCCCCAGGGTTGGGGGCTGTTAAGTCTGCTATGCCTGCCTTTACCCACTGGTAGGCAGACAGAACCAGTATATATACATAGTATTTTTATTTGGGAAGTAAACAGACGTTGTTTCGGGAGACGAATTTTCTCTGGGGAATTTTGATTGGTGGGATGCTCCTAAATACTTCACTCTTATCGCTAAGGTTTGATTTTGTATCACACTCCTCTATGAACAATACATGAATCCCAAGGTTTGTTCAATTAGAATGATATAGTGTTTTGAACAATCTAATTAGTGTTAGCGTGAAGATCGAGGTATTGTTGAGGGTGTATGTTCTCAATATCGTAATAATTTCTGTTTTTTAAGTTTTAATGTTGATTCTTAGTTTCAGTTGTAAAAAACTGACTCATTTTGTTTAATCACTCAAAGACACAAGCAATTCTTAAGGGGAAAACACTTGAAATGCCACTAATTTTGCGCTTTGGATGCGTGAGCTAATTGTTTATTTAGGCATATAATATATAATAGACAGTCGCATTGCCTCTCCATCGCCTTCGTCAACGTAGTGTTAATCAGCAATGCAACGGTGGAATGTGATGTAAATTATGCAAATAAGGTATACAATTTTCCTGTGGTTTTGACCATAACTAAATTAGGATCTTTAGTATTTTATTTCATGCCTTACTACACTAAGTTTCATAGTCCTCAGTATGCACGTTTTGTCAAAAATGTATTATATAGGATGTTAAAATTAGTATATCATGGATTAACTTTTATTCAACGTAAGATTTGACATGTTTAGCTAGGTGACTTTGGCTTTTCTTCGGGTAGATTGTTTAAACATTCAAAAGTATGAGTGGTCTAAAATTTGGGTTTCTATTTTGGTGTTTCTAGCATATTTGGGCCAGATTTCGCTATAACTCTCTACTGCTCAAATTTAAAGAAAACTAGACTTTTGAATTGTTTACCAGAATAAAAATTATAAATTGGTGTTATTCATTTCTTTTTTCTTTGTTCTTTATATTCCAGGGGAAAACGTGTCAAACCAATGGTATTAGAACATTTAATGGTTTAATCATACGAAGATTCCAAGCTCTAGTGCACAATTTAAATGACCAAAGAGATTGGAGTTCAAATAACCCACTCCTGTGCCCATTTTTTCTCAAAAGCGTCTAATAAAAACTCTGAGTCATGCATTTGATTCAACATTGTAAAATGTCTGGTAATTATTCCTTTTGGAATAGAATGACCCCTATATTCCCCTGACATTGGCTATAGGATATGCAATTTTCATGTTTTTTCACAAATAATATTTGTTAGTGGAACATGGATTAGATTTTTTTACGTTCTCGAAGGGGGAGGGGGTTCTGGCACGATTTCAAAAACTGACAAACTAAATTAAAAAATAGTTTTTCAACTGAAAGTGAGGTGCAACATTAAAACACAACGAATATAAATTATTCCATATGTAGAGGGGCTGCTCATTTACCCTTACTTCTTAAGCTAAAATTTTACTTTTTGTAGCAATTTTTCAAGGAAGACTTTTCATTAGCAAAGGCTGTCGAATTGAATGGGAGTTATTTTTAAGAACTTAAGACATGAGTTTAAAAAGCATGAGCTGAAAAAAGGTTCAGTTGCCCTTCCAACATGGAATTATTTTTGTTCGTTTTATGTTTTAACCTTGCTCCTTAATCTTTCAGTAGAAATACCTCTTCTTTTTCAGACTTTACTGGCAAAACTTATACACTATAAGTTTAAAAGGTCAATTTTATTCCTGTGCCTTAAAACGACTAACTCCAAAGGCATTAGTTTTATCGAATCTTAACTAAGGTTAACTTTCGATTTCTTAGGAACGGCCACTGTAGATAAATCTAGATAGTACAATCATTCCCTATTTCAACCTTTGGACAAAGCCGAACCAAGATGCAGGTGCTCCGAAAAACATTTAAACAAGTATAAACATAAGCAAAATTAGATTTTTTTTATACGGGTAGGCACATGTGTGATAAAGGAAATATTTGGCATGACTTTAATAATGCAAAAAGTAAACATGACTTTGGTTTAAGAATGGTAAGAAACTGAAGAATGAAATTATAAGGTCAATAAAGGTGAAAATGAGTTTTATTTGAGCAATACTATAACGTGATGATGTTTGATAAGGAAATTGGTGCTTCGCATTAATATTTCAGTTCTTTAGTTTTGTCATTTTTTTTTTTCAAAGAGAAATTATGCACACTCATGAATGCAGACTCACGGTAAATTAAATTTAACCACTTACTTTTTTAAGAAATGTTTATTGACATGGGTTTTATTTTTTTTTGTCTACATTACTGAGGAGCTCATTAAGGAAATAATAAGAAAATAGTTTTTAGAAAATTTTTCTCTTTGTCCAAAGAAGGAGATAATCAAATATTTACACTATTAAAACTACAAAAATTACTTACTGGTTTATTTTCCTTAATAGGAATTCTGTCCATTTCGCGATTCTTAAATTCACTTTGTAGTATGCAAGTTTGCGCAAAAAAATATCGTATAAATTGTTAGAGGATCTAACAATTGGTAGTGGAAAGTCTCCACTGCCAGCTGCCCAGTTCAGGTCATTGCACTCAAGCCAAATTTGATGGATTAGTCCTGGTTCCAAACAAGAATTATTGTAATATTTGATCAAAAAGGACTCATAGTCTAGCAGAAACGAAACAATTCATAGCGATGAAGCTGTAAGGTTGGATAAATGCAAGCTTGTTTGCTCGTAGGACTTTTCGTCGGAAATTTCACTATCACCTTGAACAAGGTTTGAAGCAAACATCAGAAACTTGTGCCAAAAGAACTGTTTCTTAACAGCAAAACCAACGATATATATCAAAGTACAATTTTTGGGGCATATCTGATAGAGAAGAAACTGGATTCAAAGAACAAAATTAAACGAGGATCCCAGTTTATAGAGAAAGTCACTTTTTACAAATTTGCTTCTCGTTTCGAAAAAAAATCTGTTGTTGCATGAAATTCTTCGTTTGGACAGATATAAAACCATTTTTTTTGGAAAAAGTAGAATTGGCATCACTATGTTTATCAATAACTAGGAACAAACTTAAACCGATTGCTAAACTTTCTCTGGAGGTCACAAGGATCTTTTATAGCGTTATGAACAAAACTTTATTTTCATTTTGATTCCTTTCTAACCAACAAAGAGGATTCCAATTCTTAAAACTGATAATTATTGTGAGTCTTTGAGAATTGCTGTAAATGTCAAACGACGGTGCTAGCTCTAAAGACGGAAAACTCAAAGATATTCAAAAACAAAAAAGGGCATTATAAAATTATGTTAGCTACCGCTCAAAGCCTAATTGAGGACAACTTTCTTAGAAAGTGAATAACTTTCCAAGTTATGCCAAGACAGCTAAACGAGAACTGAATATAAAAATCGAAAAAGTAAACTCCTCCCTTTCTCCAAAAAAAGGAAATCCTAAAAATGCGCATACTAATTAAATTATAGAATATTATACTTGTAAGGCTATTGGTGGCTCTAGTTAGGGTGTTTCTTCTAGTTCCAAACATACCCTGGACGAAAAAAAGTTTAAATAGTAAGTGACAATAAACTTGGTAACTAGAATGAATAAATAATTTTAAATCCTCTTAATACAACTCTGAAACATTCCAATTTTTATACAGTACCAAACTTGTATATATCCCTAAACTGGAAAAATAGTGAACAGATTGTAAGAGCAAACATATGAGTCATAAAAAAGTGCGTTATGAAGAAAAGGTTTTTTGTACTTTGCAGGTTAGTGGGAGAGTATTTACAAAAGTAATAATTAAAAATGTAATAATGCCAAAGGTAAGTACCTAAGCATTACTTTCTATCCTTCTTGCAATACAAATAAAACTCTTTTGATGTCGTTCAGTTTTCTGAAAACTCACTAAAATATTCTTAAGAAACAATTCTTAACAGACACTTGGTGTTTATTGGATAGGGCTATTCCACCAGTTTTTAGAAGAAAAACAAAGGTCCTGCATCAAATTTCGATTGACATTTTTATGGCCTAAAAATAGTATATAAGAGGAAATAATCAAGAGAATATTTTTCTTTACCAAGAAGAAAAACGTTTCGACGCTCTACGGCACGAAATTACTATCTAAATCCACAGATAATTATTAAACCTAATAGATAATCTGCGTTGAAGCTATTAGGTTGCCCACTGTGGTATTACATTTTGTTGCAAATTTCAAACACTTCCTCCACTTCGTGGATCTCTCTCCTACTATTATGAAACTCCGGCTATTTTTCTCTTGCAGTGTTGATTAGAAGTTAGCAATAGAAATTTCAATATTTTCTTAAATGTATTCCAAACATCTCTTTTAGAAATCCTAGATTAATTCATACCTGTTAAACGGAGGTTAAAAGTTAATTCATACCTGTGAAACGGATATAAGAAGGGAACCACTTCACAGTCTGGCCACATTATCTCTGCTTTAGCAATTATTAATAATACAAATCCGCAAAATTATTCAGTGACTGACAAAGATACACTAGACCACCGATGGTAGAATGAATGGAGGAGCATTCTGTATGCCCCGAGAATGTAGTAGCCAAAACTTATTGAGTTTGATTATACCGTCTAAATTTATTAAATTTAAATTCAATAACAGTGGGATTGGCTGAGAATGTTAAACATTAACTCTTAAGTTGAAATGTGTTTTGTTTTTCTTTTTTGAATTTTCTCAAAGATTTCCAGTGACTCATAGACTTCTAACTTTTCCTTTATGTTGTATTTCCTATTTAAAAAAGTTGAAATATTAAATGTTATAATAGCTTTGAAAAAGAGAAAGCCCAAATTATAATCAGAAATGAGATTGCATTTTTAAATCTTACTTTCTTGTAGACTGAAAACCGAACTATTCAGATTTTTCAAAATCTTTAACACTTCCTATGCCAAATTTTCATTTTATCACTCATTTTACATTCCTTCAACTTTTTTTGGATAAGACATTTAATGTTGTTTGATCTGTAATAGACTTACTTTTATAGCTAAAGATTACTCCATAATCAATGCAACCTATCTAGTATATTAGTCAATCTAGTATACCAATCTAGTATTTAATGTCAGTGATAATTAAAGCATTCTAGTATAACTTTAAACTTGTTTTGAAATTTAGTTTATTTTTATTCAGCTGTTAGTATTGTAGAGCTTACGATAATCTTTTATTCTCTTCACATTTCGTCTTTATACATTTCCCGTCTTTACCTTTTTCTTTTCTCTCTCTCTTTTTCTTTTATTTCCTTCTTAGAACTGTATCACATTGGTATACATACTTGACAAACTGATATTTTCGAAAAGAAGAAGGAAACCAAAAATAGATATTTAGGCTAAGATGAGAAGTTGGGAAGTAAGGGAAGAGAGAAATATTGAGGGTAAAAAAGAAACACAAAAAATAGAGTGAAAAGGGGATTGAAACATTTCATATGGAGCTAATACGAATTAAAAAATCTATGAATGTAAGAAATTTCTTTCTTAAATATGGTGGTTTTGAGGTTAGAACTAATTTACTGAAGATTATGGAAAAAAATTTTTAAAAGGGAAATAATTAATAATTTCAGAAAAACATTAATTAAATATCTCTTTAACGAATGTGATAAGAGTAAGTTTGGTCATTGTACAGACATTAGCCTGGTTCTTGTTGGTAGCAAATGATTTATTATATTAATACTTTTTAGACTTCGAAATGCTGTACCAAAATTTTCGACAGAAAACAATACGGTTCTAGGAAGGGTATAGAATCTGTTAATCAATTTCACACCAATAGTATGGCCATAACACTTTAAACGTTGTCCATCCCCTTTGAATCCCTATCCCGGAACTTTTTCTTAGCTAGTGCATATTTGGTGAAGTTTCTTTAAGATGAAGGTTTTTTTTTACGTAGTTGGACTTGCGTGACTTGTTTTACTAGAGCTCAGGGTCCGTTAGTCAAGTAGAAAACCCCAGATTGTAACTGGTGCTGACGTAATCTTTTGTGAATTGCTAGAGCTCAGGGTACACCTGTCAAGTGGGGAACTCCTGGTTGTAACAGAGGACAAACACACACTTGGGTGTTACGTAACACATTAAGAGATCATTTTTTTCTTTTAGATTTATTTTATCAAGCTGTTTTTTTCTTTCAGGGGTTTTTCTTAAATATTTCTGATTTCTTCAAGATTTTTTCTTCAAGATTTCGATTTCTTCAATTTTTTTTTGTTTTAAGATATTTTTTCTTCAAGGCATTTACTTTAAGATTTTTATCACAGAAAACCTTTGTAATCTGTCAGAAAAGATTTTTGTCTGCTGTAGGAATAAAAAGTAAAACCAAAAACTTCTCCAACGGAACGCTGCCTTAAACACCTGTACCAAAAATATTTTCGAATGTTATTTCCTTGTAAATAGATTTAGCGAAAATACTTTCATTGTTTCCAGGAATTTCTTGGCCTCATCCAGAAAAGTGCATAGCGTGATGATATTTGCTTGAATCGATAAGATTCCCTATTGCCGGTATCCGTGAGATATGGATTGCGTGTTTCTTATCCTTGCAAATAATTAACATTGAAGGATGAAAATTGATTGCTGGAATAAGAATTCTTAGGTATTATTATTATAAATTTGACACAAAAGTGAATGTTATATCATAGTATTTTCATCCCATTTTCAGCAAAATCACAGTTTGAAACGTTGATTTTATGTTTTCTTTGATTTTTGAATAAAAACATCAAAGATTTTCACAAAAAACGAAGTTCTTTTTGTTAAATAAAAATTCTTGTATCTTTTAAATTAGCTTTATAGGGCTTATGAGACTCTGTTGCCTGATTCCATCTATTTTCAATTGGCTCTTAATAAACAATGAAGATTTTTTGTTAAATAAATATTTCTGGTATCATTTAAAAGAGCTTTTCAGAGTTTAAGAAACTCTGTTGTCTGATTCCATGAGTTTTGTTCTTTAGTTAGCCCTTCTGTCAGTCAGAATCCTCCTTTTTGTCTCTCTCCCCAATTCCAAAATTCCGATTCCACCAATCCCTGTCCAAGTTTTGCCAGTTCCACAATTTCTTATCTGGCTACTTCTGTCGTAATCAATGGATGGTCTTTTACAGTAGCTTGTTTATGATACGGTTTCGAACAGTATTATATGTACATTGGAAGGATAAACACTTACATATTATTTTAAAAAGCGAAAATGAAATATTTCAAGAAAGCGTGCGTACATGATAAGGTTATCGTAGTATTGAGTGCTGGCAAGGAGAAATGTTGGAAATCTGAAACAAACATTAATGGGGATCTTATTGGAAACGTATGCATGGGGTTGACCTGACAGTGATGTGTTAAATTGCTTTCGAAAACCAAAAATTCAATATTAGTGCTGGTGATGGATACAATGGAGTAACATTTTGAGAGGTGATAGCAGGGAAAGAAAATATGAACCTAAAACTTGTAGTTGATGACAATGGCTAGTTTTTTGCTACTGGTGCTGGTAAAATGTTACCCGTTGGCGGATCCTATCGCCATAGTTCAGGTATTAGCTTACAAAAGAAGACAAGCCTAATTCAGCACCAATGTAATTTTCACATATCTTATCTATGAGGCAAAACAGCAATCTATGTAAAAATAATGCCGTAAGAGACAGTTAAATGGCAAATAAATTAAAAAGAGCATTAGTACATAATATCATCAGGGAATATAAGGATGAATTGAGGACAAAACAGTGGAAAACTATACTAGTACAGTCGATAATTTACGAACAGATAAACTCATTTTAAACAATAAAAACAATGATGAAATGTTTGGTGAGGTAGTTAAATTTTGTGTATGACCCATAAAGGTGTTAGTTCTCTGTCAAGAGAGAGCATAATAAGTATTATATGGAATGAAATCAAAACACTCATTTTTTACGATGATATTTCACATACCGTTATTTCAATGAAAATATTTTGTTCCACCTCTTAATTATGTTATCGTCATTTTTAAGATACGCAAGCAACTCCAACGTTTAAAATGTTTATCTAAAGGCTGAATAACCAGAAAAATGAATTTTCAAAGATCACTGATACTACCACTAGTAAAAAGGTACTACCACTGGGCTCATAGGAAGTCTAATAGAGGCTGAGACAGGTTTTCTGAGTTTTTACCGAGGTAGGAGAGAAATTGACAGGATGCACAGAGACAGAGAGAGAGAGAGAAAGAGAGAAAGAGTGAGAGAAAAAGCAAACAAAAACACACAGAGGCAAAAACAGAAGTACACAATCCAAGACAGAAATAGAGACAGAGTCAGACAAATAGGTGCAGAGAGAGAGAGAAAGAAAAAACATACACATACTCAGAGTCAGAAACACAAACACACACAAAGACAGACACAGAGACCGGCAAACACACACTCAGACGCACAACTAAGAAGAGAGAGATACGAAAAAACACACAAAACATAGAGAGTTAGACATGCAATCATACAAAGACAGACACTTTGAAGGTTAAAAATACTGTCAGACACAGAGGTATAGAGAGATAGGCACACAAAACACACAAAAGGACAGAGGGTCAGATACACAAGCACGAAGAGTCAGAAAAAAAATTCACAGAGTTAGACACACAAAGACAGATACAGAGACAGGCGAAAGCGGCGTCAGACACAAAGACACTGTGAGAGAGAGAGAGAGACAAAAAAAAAGCACAAAAACACTGAGTCGCAAACAAAAACACACAAGCACAGACACAGAGAGAGGCAAACACACGGCTAGAAAACAAAGGCACGGAGAGAGAAATAAAGAACAGATTCACAAACACACAAAGTCAGACACATAAAAATAAGACAGAGAGAGAGACAGGCAAACACTTTTACCAATACATAGAAAACAGAGAAAGAGAGAGAGAGAAGAAAAGCAAACACAGATAACTAGAGTCAGACACAGAAACACACAATCAAAGATAGACACAGAGACAAATAAAAACGCAGCCAGACAAATAGGTGCAGAGAGAAAGAGAGAGACAAAAATATAAACAAACTCAGAGTCAAAAACACAAACAAACAAAAAGACAGATACGGAGACAAGCAAATACACACTCAGATTCAAAAGTAAGAGGAGAGAGAAAGAGACGAAAAAACACAAACAACCAGAGTCAGACATGCAATTGCACAAAGAAAGACAGTGTGAAGGTTAAACACACAGTCAGACACACAAGTAAAGAGAGATAAGCCAAAAAAAAGGCACAGTGTCAGATACACCAGCACGAAAAGACACAAAACTAAACACACAAAAAGTCAGAAACGCAAGGATAGCCAGAGAGACAGGCAAAAACACGGTCAGACACGGAGAGAGGGTAAAATAAAACGAAAAAGAAACAGAGTCAGAAACACAAATACAAAAAGAAAGATACAGAGACAGGCAAATAAACGGTCAGACACATAGGCAGGGAGAGAGAGACAAAAAAACCATCCACTAACACACAAATTCAGATAAATAAATAAAGACAAAGAGACAGGAAAATCCACAGGCACCCACACAGGACGGAGAGAAAGAGAAAAAAAACACAACCAAACAAACAGAGTTAGACAAACAAACATTCAAAGACAGAAAAAGAAAAAAACAAACACACCGTTGTACATAAAGACACAGAGAGAGATAATAAAACACACAAACAAACACAAAAAGTTAGAAACAAAAAGACAAATACAGAGACAGGCAAATATATAGTCCGACACAGAGTATGCAGAGAGAGAGAGAGAGAGAGAGAGAGAGAGAGAGAGAGAGAGAGAGAGAGAGAGAGAGAGAGAGAGAGAGAGAGAGAGAGAGAGAGAGAGGAGAGAGAGAGAGAGAGAGAGAGAGAGGAGAGAGAGAGAGAGAGAGAGAGAGAGAGAGAGAGGTAGAGAGAGAGAGAGACATTAAAAAACACAAATAGACACATAAGCCCAGACACAAACAAACGCATACACAGAGAGAAGACACATACAGAGAAAAAGGTAGTCAGACACAAAGGCACACATATTAGACACTATGTTGGAGTTTCTGGTGTTATAGTTAGAGCTAAACAACAAAAACTATCTAATGATGAGAAAGAGATTGATATGTTCATTATTCTTCGAGATGGGGTGAAAATCAATCAGAGAAAAGAAGCAGGTGATAACAATTTAGTCTTTCAAAGGTCTCTCTTGCAATGTTGCAGGATCTCTAGAGCTTGATATTACCCCAACTTTCGTAAAAGACAATGTAGTTGGAGATAATCCACCTGGTCTACTTCTTGTTTCTACTGTAGATCCAGATGATCCAGAAGATGTTCCTCTAAACAGTCGTAGGAAAACAACTACCAAATTGTCTCAAGAACAGTCTTTATAACTCGCATCGAAGATATCCGGATTGCCAAACTCCAAAAAAATCGCAAAGTCTGGAGATTTTCTATTAAAAACACTACCTTGGCCGGAAGACAAGGTCAGTCATATCATAAACATTTCTGAATCCAAATTATTCTGTCAGATGTAAGACGAGAGTATTCCTATTATGATAAATATTGGAAACTTTAAGGAAATAATTTTTTTGGAATTTTGTTACTATCAGAATATAATCACCTTCCCAGGAAAAGAATATGCCTGGTCTCTGTCAGAGGATCTATATATTTTTTTAAGTGGACAAGTCATGATCAGCAACAGAATATTGAAGAAAAAAACTTACAACTTGCAATCAATAACGATCTCTAGAAGCGCGAAAGAATGGCTAAAGTAAAGTTACTTTTAGATGCCGTGAATACTAAACTCCAGCAAACTTTCAATTGATGAACATATTGCATCTTTCTTTGATCTTCACAGTTAAGATGTGTTCATCTAAAGAAAACTGAATTGATTTGAATATAATACATGGGTGGTAGATTTTAGTAGATAGTATGGGACGGGATCATTTCTTAGCAGGTTGATATCTACCATTTCAACCCGGAATATTTTGATTCTCTGTGTAAAACCATGTTTCTACAAAACAATAATCCCCAATTATGGAGAACTATTCCGATTCCTTATGCAAAAGCTTTTTTAAAGCACTGAGCACTATAGCGTTAAGAGCAAGCTATTGAGCAACGTAGCTTTCGGGCACTATGGGCTAGAGTCCAATTTTTACTGTAAAACTCCACAAGCATCTAAAATGGCTCTGATATTTACTGGTTATGACATGATAATTTGTATTTTGTTGGAATTTTTTTTTATTATTTTAATCACTTTAGCTTCGAGTTATTTCCGATAAAGCCCAAGCAACTGATATCTAAAGGTGTCTGATGACCCAGATAATAATCAATCTTATACTGCTGCTACTACTACTACTACTACTACTACTAAAAACGTAATGCATAACCAAGCTACCTGAAGCAATCACAGCTACTAAAGCTTCTCCTCCATCCCAATCAATTCAACACCTCCCTCTTTACATCCTACCAGATAGTTCCTATTTACTTTAAACCTTTTTATATGACATCCTTCCACCACAAATATGGACGACCTACTTTTTGTTTAGCCCTAGACGGTTGGCAAAAAAAGACAATCTTTTGCAATCTGTCATCAATCATCCAAAGAACTTCCCCAAACCATCTTTTATCATAGCCTTAGAAATCAGGATTGAACCTCATTTTTCGTTACGCCTACTGTTTGAAATACGGTCAGTCAGCTGGGTAAACAAAAACAGTCCGTAGGCAATATTTCCTGGAATATATCTAGCAAATGTGCATCCACTTTTCAGAGCACCCACGCTTCAGAGCCACAATTGACCACTATCATCAGTATAGCTTCCAATATTGCAATCTTGATTTACAGACTTATCTTTCTATTCTGCCAAACTTTTTTCAACTGTAAAAAAAACACCCTAAGCCCTGGCTATTCTACTTTTAATATCTTCACTACTTCCACAGTCTTTACGATTATAACTACCAATGTAAGTGAAGCTGCTCACCTGATCAATCTTTTCGTTACCCAGCGTCACATTTTCATCTTCAATTATTCCTAGCCTTAGTGACTTAGTCTTCTTAACATTAATTTTGAAACCTATTCTAGCAGACTGAACTCAAAAACCTCTAAAAGTTTATTCTTTTTGCTCAAACTTTCATCTAGGATCCTGAAGTCATCACCATAATCTTAGTTCATAAGTGTTTTTCCTCCCCATTTGATTCCGTAGTCTCCCATTGCCTTTCTAATGCTCCTTAAGACAAAGTTTATCAAAATAACCCATATAAAGGGGATAGAAACCAACTCTGCACAACTCCTGATTTAATACAAAACAATCTGCTAACCTCATTTCCTACTTTAACCTTAGCAACATTATTCTAGTTCAGAGTACTAATCACTTTATTGTATTTGTTTGTGATAACTTGCAAGGATAAGAGCTTTACTAAAGTTTTCTATCAACAGAATTAAACGCTTGCTCATAATTTACAAGACTAAGGATCACAGCTGCTTGACAGCAAAGGCATATCTCAATTATTAACCTAAAAGAGAAAATTTGTTCGATACATCCTTTTCTTTATTAAAACCGCACTGTTCTTCTCTTCAAACTTTTTCTACAGTATCTTTCAGTCTAAAAAGATCATATTAATAAGAAGTTTGCAAACTAAATATACCGATAATTACCACACTCAGTATTATCATCTTTCTCATACAAAGGTTTAATTGAGGTTTTCCTAAATTATTACGCGCATCCTCTTTTTCAAAAATGATATTCATAATCTTCAGTAACATATTTCTAACCTTACTGCCAGCATATTTATTAATTTAAAAAAGTATTTAATTCAAGAAATTAGATGCTTCGCTGGTGGTTGTCAATACATCTTTTAACAAAGCTCCAGGCCGGAGTTGAAACTGATGAGTGATGCAAAATATCATACCCTTATTAAATATTTGCCACTTTCAATCGCTCACCGAGGGATCAAAGGACCGGACCAGAGATTTTGTGGAACTGTTTCTTTAAAATCCTCCCCAGAGCCCCAATCATGTAGCGTAGAGCACGAAAATTCCGTGGCGTCCGGGGGATTATATTTTAGCAAGGGGTATAGCAGAGCGAAACAACTTAGCAAACTAATTGCCGGGACACTAAAAAGGCATTAATAAGCGAACCATGTAATAGTCCTTTCTGTAATCCATTTGTCGTGGTTCAAGAGTAGCATATTAGCCAACAATATCAAGACAAACAAAAGTGTTTTTTCTATTAGGCATCTCACTGAATAGGGCAAAAATGACCTGTAATCACTGCAGAGCCTTTTGCTATTGCTCGAGGATCACTAAATTCGCTTCTTAGCGTTAACAGACAAAGAACCAAATACGAAGTTTTGACTGGGTATATCGAATGTCCTTTATATTGTAGTGGTGAATATGTTCATTATCGGTTTTTTGTTCAAGAACACGCTTGGAGGACATTGTTATTACTAACTCTCGGTGTCTTGAATGAGGATACGTAAGAAAATATCCAATAGTCAGATGAGAAGCTGGAGTCAGCAAAAATAACGCGTTCCACACCACCGATACATCCAGCACTTTTACCATCGATTAAATTTCCTTTTAAACCTAGAAGATTTCTCAGATTATCGTTGACATAAATCATTTCATTCTCAATGGGAGAGCTAATATAAATACAGCTCAGTTCCATTGAATAGCTGAATTTGAAGGCACCATTTTTACAAGCATATATTTTTCTATTGATAGCACGACACAAACCAGTCATACTACCCTATTCTTTGTATTTTAAGGTAAGATGCGGGTTTTTATCAGAGTTATGTTATTTTTTCCATTCCATTTTTTCCATTTTGAACTTTAATACCCGTAAAAGTATAAAAAACACAAAGTACGGAGTATTATAAATAAACAAAAACAAAAACGATAAACAGCGAAGAAAAAAAAATTCAATCTAACAAAAGATATCATCGACTAATTAACCAGTATCAATATGGAAAAAAGGCTGCAGAGGGTCATAAACGTGAATGAAGTTGATTGTCTTTTTACATAAATCATCACTGGAAGACCGATTCCGAGAAGGCACATCAATTAAACCAAATCGAACAATTATTTTTTTGTTTCGGTGCCATCTAGAAAGCCAGAGGAGGAATTTGCAAAATCTCAAATAATCCGTACGTAGAGTATGTTGATCTTTCTTACGAAACAGATGAGCCATGCCTGATAAAACAAAAAACCACAGGGGCGCAATAAGCGCTATAAATCATTCACCAACCGTTGTGGTTGTAACGGCTTTTGTTTGGGGATATTTTTCCGTAAGCGACGCGTAGGTTTTTCACGGTTTGATTCATTAGGGATGAACAGGTAGTGGAAAGTGTTGGGCCGAAACACAGACCAAGCAAACTAACTAAAGAAGAACATGGTAGAACTGCAGTCCCAGTAACGAATGGAGCGACCGCATAAGGGCTATTAAAACAAATAAACTCCCATTTAGACGCATTAACTGACAGTTCAATCTTAGATAGTTCATTAGTTAATATAGTAAAATTAGAAAGCAATCCACGGCGAGTCCGGGCAACAAGAAGAACGTCATCTGCATATGCAATAAAGACAAACCAATATTACCGTAAAAAACAGAACTTCTAAGGGGACGCAGGCACGATGCAAGCACGCATTTAAATATACTAGGAAAAAATACGGCACCTTGCCAAAATCCCTTATTAATTTTTACCAGGTCAGATATTTGGCCATTCCGGGTAACTCAAATTTTAGACTTTGAATACTAAGAAGACAATAAACTTAGTACGGAAGGATTAACACCTAAAGACGCAAGGGAAAATAGAGCCTGAGAGTGCACAATATTGTCGAAAGCTCCAGAAATATCAACAGTAAGACAGTATAAAGACCTTTTTGGTTCTTACGGTATCTTTCATGAGTCAGCTTAAAACATGATGTGGATGGGAGCAACCGAAACTTTTCCGAAAACCAAATTGAAAAGGCATAAAATCACAACTCGACTCAATTTCTGGTAGTAACAAATGTTCAAGCAACTTATTTAAGAAACGCGATACTGTAATGGGACGATAATTCACACATGACGTGGGGTCCTTGCCTCGCTTTTGGATAGACGTTACACGGCCACAAAGGAAACTATCAGGAGCAAGCGACTGTGCTAAGCAAGACCGAAAAAATGTTTTTAGATGGTTAAGTAGAGCAGGAAAATCATAAGCAAAAAATCGGTAAGAAAGTCCGTCACCATCAAGGCTATTTGAACGCTTAATTTTTCTTAAAGCCCGGCAAATTTCAGATATTGCTACAGGCTTGACATGGGCCTGCAGGAGACGGTATGGTAAAAGCGATTTAAGCAACTTATAATAAAAAGACTGAAGAAAACTATTAAATACACTGAACACACGCTTATAATGATCAACAAAATTAGCTAGCTGGAGACAAGATAGGGTATATGGGGAACGCTTCTCACTATTAATAACTTTATTCCAGGAGGCCTTATCGGTGGGGCCTGGCCATGCATTCAAGCGTGCCCTCTTCAAACTAGCCTTATATTCAAGTTTACACTTCTGTTTCACAGAGTAAAAAGCTCCGGAAGATGGTTGGTCACATGATATCCACATACGTAGCCAAATTTTTGCTTTTTGCTTAGCACGTTTTACTTCAGGATCAACGTTCCAATTAGGCATTCTTGTACCAATCCTGACTTTATCCACAGGCACTGCAGCTTCAAAAGCTGATTTAAGGCAATGGAGGATTTGACAATAATAGAAATTTAGGTCAACTCTACTTGAAGGCGAAGAAACTGACGTTTGCAGCAGGTGATATGGCACCTTTATGGTCGACAGTAAAGCAGTTAGCGTAGCAAGATATAGTGGGACATTAGCATGATCCCAATTTAACTTTGTAAGCCACTTCGGCTGAGCCGAAAGTGTTTTGCCAGATAGCTCACAGGACAAATTACAGCTAAGAATAAGGTGATCGTCATCAATCTTCTCTTCGTCCACCCTGACAATCGATGATATTAAGCTGGAACTGGAAGAGATCACGTGATCCAGGTTCGATTTTGAGCAGCCTCTGTTATGAATATACGTGAATGGGAGGCTCTTAACTGCGACGTGATATATGCTAGGAAGCGATTATAGCAAGAGGATTGATCTATCGGAGGTACCAAGAATGTCACAGCTAAGGTCACCAGCTAAAACCCAATTTAGGTCTTTCAAACGTAGACTTTCGAGTAGAGACTTTAAACTGGAGCAACATATAGCGAAAGATGGGAACGATGCTATAGAACGTCGTTCGCAAGTTAAGTAAACGTTTATAAAGGCGGTACTGTCACACTGAATCCCTAAGATGTTATCATCACAATGAATCACAGAGGGCTTTGATGGGGAACGGAAAAAAGTTGCTAGGCCACCGGAAGGGCGGCCTCTAGTTTTCTTGGCCTCTTGCGAAAAAAAATGATGGACAGAACATCGCTTCAGGCTAGAAACGTTTGATTTGGTCAAAAGATGTTTATGCAAGAACACTATGTCATGGACTAATAATTTATTAATTAACAAGTCTTAGTCTTTTGTGCCGTTAATATTAAGAGAAGCAAAACTAAAAATAGTGGTTTGGTTGATTTTGGAGCAGAGTTCAGAGCGCGTTTTATCACTTGGCAATTCATACTATAGGAAACATGAGCTTTACCGCAGTTGGCACATTTTGGAGCCTCTAAGCAAGGATTGTCTTTAGTATTGGAATGGCATCCAGAACATTTAGAGCACTTCATCTCATTCAGGGCACATGGGCAGTGAGCTTACAAATGATGGATACTTTGGCATCAAAGACACCTTCTGGGCAATTCTTTGTATTTCAATATTATAAAAGACTCATAACCCAAGCGCAGACCTGTAGCGATGGCATATTTTAGTGCAGCAGAATCAAGGAACTCTAAGCGGAATGTATAAGAAGAGTTGATCTGGCTGGCCTCAACAAGACCAGGAATAACGGAGATGAGTATACTGCTAGAAACACTATCGGGAAGTCCCCTAATTACTCCAAGAGGTTTGCGATCAATGACTATAGCAAGAATATTTGGATAGCTCGCAACAGCAGATGCGGCAAGAGAATTGGCGGAAACTTTACCCCGCGTAACAACAACCCATCTTTTCCTTACCGGATCGGACTTTACCGACACAATACCGTCATGTCCGGAGAAAGAATCAAGATTTTCCATGCAAGAAACAGGGTCTCTTAGTTCTGGAGGTGGATATTTAAGAACGACAGCGTACGAGGGTTTGTGATTGGTACCCTTACTATCTGAGACCAAAGAACTATTTATAGACGTTGTTGGACTATTGAGGTGAGCAAGCGATTTTAACTGATCAAGGCACTGGTTGACTTTGGCGGTAAGGATAGAATAAGCTGACGCCGGAATGCTAGGGACTTCAGAGGGGGATTTGATCACGAACTTTAGAATATCAATATTTTCTTCAGAGCAGCGAGAAAGAGTAGCGATAATGTCCAACAATGAACCATTCTTAGCACTGGGTCCCGAACGACGAGGTATAGGCTCATCTGGGAAGCAATTGCTATATAAAAGTTTCTTAGCTCCAAGAACATCTTCATACGGGAAAAAATCACTAGCGTATTTCACAATAGACTGATGGTCCAACCCCTCATCGAGAGTTTGCTGAGCAAAATTCAAAACTGGGCAATAATAAAGCGTACTGGTATTCCAATTGTCCATGATAAGCAAATTTCACTCACGACTCGGCATCAGTCCAAAAACAATTAAGTGAAAAAGGTACATCCACAGAGAAGTTCTCAATAAGCACAATTATGAAATGATCCACACTGGCTAAATGAATGCAATGAGAATAATAATAACTTATCTTTGAGTGGGGCAAGTAAACCAGTGATTTGCAAGTAATCCAAATATTTAAATGCACAAATCAGATGATAGTAGTGCTGAATACTAACTTACAGCCACAATCCATAAATAATCCTTAAGCCGTAATCATATACAAGTTTATCTAACAAGTTTCAATTAAAAGTTCAAAAGTATTTCACTCGTTTTTTATTTTATTTTTTTATTTTTTATACGGTCGGTTTTATGGCACTTGGTATTTACCAAGTGATACAGCAGTCACAATTTCTGCCAGTCTGTCTGTCTATTGGTCTGTCGGTCCTGCTCTTGCTAGTTAGGGCGCTTCCAGATAAGCTAGGACAATGAAAGTTGGCAGGCTTAAGAGGAACAAACCAGATTAAATTAGAAATAGTCAATTCTCCGATTCGACCATCTGGGTGAAATTATAGAGTATTAATTCAGGAAAATTTGAAGAAATGAGTTATTTTTAGCTTGCAACTGGATGATGGCATCCTAATGAAATTTGATTGGTGACATTGAAGAGATTTGAAGAAATTGGTGACATTGGGAGGAGTTGGAGGGGGAAACTAGAACTCCTTTAAAACGCTTAGAGTGGAGATATATGGATGAAACTTGTTGGGAATAATGGTCATTAAGTCCTAGATACACGATCGAAATAACCAGACCAGATCCACTCTCTTTGGAGGAGTTGGGGGGGGACTTTCAGTGCTTTAGTGATTTTGGTGCTTCTGAACGTGCGAGGACGATGAAAATTGGTAAGTATGAAAGGTACCTGCACAAATTGATTTTATGACGGTCTTTTCCCCAATTCAACTATATAGAGGGAGAGGGCTGGAGGGATGGGAAATTCTGAAAATTGAGATTATCTTTATTTTACGAATGGGTGATCGGATCTTAATAAAACTTATTATATAGAAAAATCTTATGTCTCAGATGCTCCATTTTCAATTCGAGTCGGATGCGTGGATATAGGGGGTGGAGGGGGAAACGAAAATCTCGGGAACCGGAAATCTTGGAAAAAACCCAGAGTGAAGAGATCGGGATGAAACTTAATGGGAAGAATAAACACAAGTACTAGATCCTTGATTGGTATAACTAGACCCGATCTCTTTGGGCAAAGTTGGTTTTTCTTAGTGGTTCGACGAGTTTGGTGCTTTTGAACGAGCTAAGACGATGCAAATTGTTAGATGTGTCAGGGACCTAGACAAATTGACTTGATAACAGTGCTTTCCCCGATTCGATCATGTGAGGGACTGGAAGGAAAGGGAAAATTGTAAAAATGAGGCATTTTTAACTTAAGAATGGGTGTTATGATCTTAATATAATTTGATATTTATAAGGATATTGTGTTTCAAAAATTCTTATTATAAATACCAATCGTATTCGGGGGAATTGGATACCAATCGTATCCGGTATTATTCGGGGAAATTGGAGAGGGAAATGGGAAATTTTTGAAAACGCTTATAGTGGAAAGATCGGGATTAAACTTGGTTGGAAGAATAAGCACAAGGCCTAGATACATGACTGACATAACCAAACTGAATCTGCTCTCATTGGGAGAGTTGAAAATTGTGGTATTTTAACTTATGAACGGGTGACTGGATCTTAATGAAGTTTGATATTTAGAAGAAACTCATGTCTAAAAGATCTTATTTGAAATCCCGACCAGATCTGGTTACATTGGGGGGAGTTGGAGGGTTAAACTGAAAATCTTAGAAAATACTTAGAATGGAGACATCGAGATAAGAACTTAGTGGGAAGAATAAGGAAATGTCTTAGATACGTGACTGACATAAGCGTTCTGGATCTGCTCTTTTCGGGGGAGTTAAGGGGGTCCAGTACTTTGGCAAGTTTGGTGCTTCTGAACGTGCTCGGACGATGAAAATTGGTATGCTTTTCTAGGACCTGCACAAACCCATTTAATAACAGTCGTTTTCCCGATTCAACCATCTGGGAGGAGAGCTGATGGGAGAAAAAATTAGAAAATTGAGGTAATTTAACTTAAAAATGGGTGATTGGATCTTAATGAATTTTGATATTTAGAACGACCTTGTTTCTCAGAGCTCATATTTAAAATCCAAACTGATATCAAGCATCTGATTTTCGTTTTAGGTCAATCTATTGAATCTTAGACTTTCTTTGGAGCTCATACCATATGCGTTTTAGGCACTTGGCTCTTCTGACTTTGTCAAAAGTGCCAAATCAGCTCTTAGCCTGTTTTTTGTAGATAATAACCAACTTTAAAAATATTCAGTCCCCAAAACATACGACTCCTTGAACGAAATTTTATGGGATATATAAAGACAAGCGTATTTACTTTCCGTACCAACATCTTAATGACTTTTTTAGTTTCATCACTCGTTATTAAACAAAATTGTTTTTAACTTTTACTGTGTATTTAAAAAAAACATTAATTTAAAAAGCAAAACTTTTTCTGCAGAGCTAAAGAGCGTAGTCAAAACTCTGAACGAACATATTTTATTGCATAGTGGATTAGTTTGAGACATACCTCAGAGAAAGGAAACCATGATCAACCCACACAGTTATGATCACATCCAGAGAGGAGGGAATTTTGTTTTCTTTGAAAGCCTCTCTAACACTCACCTCCCAAGTAAACAAAATTTTTCCTAAAATGAATAATTTTCTGGATCCATAGAAAGATGTTTAAAGGTTTTGAGTTGACCGGAGTAGTAAAGGGTCTATACGAACGACTATCCAAGGGAAAAATACATCCTTGTGTCCTCCCGGATATTTAATAAAATTTGAACATCCAAACAAAAATAATTTCCTTGATCAAAATAACCAGCATGGAGGACCAGTTGTATCACCTTTCCCAATAGAGAACCAGTCATAAAAATTCCTATCCCACTAAAGGACCAATAGTAATCATGCCTATATCAGTGGAGGACTGTTTTCTGCCAGGAGTCTCTAAACCTGTATTGTAACCATCTCCCATGTAATAATATACCTCTGACGGCACTCATTACCCAAACTTCTTATTTTCCGTCTCTACTCTTCAATGAATTATTTTTCAAGAATTGAGGAAATTTTTATTATATATTTAACTGCTAAAAGATTTGATTTCATCTTTTAAGCATAATTGGATGACGGCCAAACAGAGATAACTTTCAAAAAGTTTGTTTTAACTAATACGTTTCGAAGGTTTTTTAAAAGTTTCCTGAGGAATTATGCAAACCCTTTCTCGTAAAAAAATCCATCAGAATTATATGAATTCATGACAAAGGAGAATACGGGCATTGATTTGTAAGTTTTCTCAGAAGCGAGATGAAATATCAAAATATTGCCTAAATTCTTTAAGAAACTTTAACTTTAATTTTATCAATAATGACATATTGGGTTAAAATACATTTGATTTTATTAATATCATATTAGCAAAACTTGAGAAATAGTAATTTTGGTTAGCAATTTCATGCTAGTAAGCGTAGGATTAATATGAATATTGGAAGGTACCAGTTTTAGCAGTAATCAGCCTTCCTTCAATCAAAGTGACAGTACCGTTGTTTTCTTGCACCAAAAAGTAAGGCCATTTATAATTAATTCCGCTAATTTTAACATTGGTTTTCGGAAATTGTCAAGATTCCCACCATTTGAAAAATGGTGTAAGCCCAAACTTTTTTTATAACTGATCCAAATATACTTATTAAGACAATATATATATATATATATATATATATATATAAATATATATATATATATATATATATATATATATATATATATATATATATGTATATATCAATTTTATATATATATATATATATATATATATATATATATATATATATATATATATATATATATATATATATATATATATATATATATATATATATATGTATATATATATATATATATATATATATTTATATATATATATATATATATATATATATAAATATATATATATATATATATATATATATATATATATATATATATATATATATATATATATATATATATATATATATATATATATATATATATATATATATATATATATGTATATATATATATATATATATATATATATATATATATATATGTATATATATATATATATATATATATATATATATATATATATATATATATATATATATATATATATATATATATATATATATATATATATATATATATATATATATAAATATATATATATATATATATATATGTTTGTGTATGTGTGTGTGTGTGTTTGTGTTTGTGTGTGCACGTTTGAGTGTGTGTGTGTGTGTGTATATGTGTGTGTTTGTGTGTTTATGATTGTGTTTGTGTGTGTATGTGTGTGTTTGTGTGTGTGTGTGTGTTTGTTTGTTTGTGAGTATGTGTGTGTGTGTTTGTGCTTGTGTGTGTCTGTATGAGTGGGGTTGTGTTCGGGTGGGTGTGAGTTTTCCCTTTGTTTGTTTTTTGTACCTCCCATCATATCTGTTATTTTGACTTTGTTTGGGCCTGTGGATTTTACTTTGTGTGGTTTTGTTTGTGAATGACTGCGTGTGTGTATGTGTGTATATGTCTGTGTGGTATCCCTCAATTGTGTTTTGTCACTATCTCCGTGCTTATTTGTTTGACTAGGTTTGCGAGTATACCTGTTCTTCTGACTTTGTGCGATAATATTTGTTTTTGTGTTTCCTTCTGTGCGTTATTGCTTCTCCCCTCTTGCCTGTGTATCTGACTTTGTGTGTTCTTGTGTGTCCAACTTTTAGTGGCTTTGTATGTGCGTGTGCGTTTTCCCTCTGTTTGTTTTATCTTTCTCCATGCCTTTGTAAGTGATCTCGTCTTCTTGCCTTTGTGCTTTACTTTGTACTGATGTGTGCGTTTGTTGGTGTGTGTATGTGTTTTATATGTGTTTCTTTGTCTTTCCCTCTGTGTGTTTTTGCTTTTCACCAATGCCTATGTGTCTGGCTTTGTATGTACCAGTGTTTCTGTGTGGTTGTGTAAATGTGTGTGTTTCTGGGTGTGTGTTTGTGTGTGTGTCTTTTTCCTTTTGTGTGTTTTTGTTTCTCCCCTGTGCTTATATGTCTGACTGAGTGTTTGAGTTTTTGAGGCCATCTGTGTGTGTTTTTGTGTGTTTTTTACGTTGTTGAATGTGTATGTGTGTGTGTTTGTGTCTTTCTCTCTGTGTTTTTTTCTCTTCCCTTGCCTGTTTGCCTGACTGTGTGTGTGCCTGTTTCTCTGACTTTATTTGGTTGTGTTTTATTTTATTTGTTGTGCGTGGATTTGTACATATATATATATATATATATATATATATATATATATATATATATATATATATATATATATATATATATATATATATATATATATATATATATATATGTATATGAAAAAATACTTTTTTTGAAAAGTCTGAAAAATGATCAATTTTTTGGTTTAAGTCAGAGACACGTGAATGTGAATTACAGTTTTTTTACTACTGTTGTCTACATAATCCTTTTGAGAACATTAAAAAACATAAATATGGGACAAAGTTATCGTCAAAATTGAAGTGAATAGGAGAGACTTTTTCCAATGACTCAACATCTGAGAAGCGAATTCTTGGTAACAGGGTCAAAACTGGCCAACTAGCTGTCCGTTGAGTCAACCGTTTATCATTAATGGCTTCCAGAAGGGGCTCCTCTCCCAAAAAGAGACCAAGTCTCCCTTAGAGCTTATATGACTAATCTCAGATTCCATCCAGATCTTTTCCAATCAAGCCCAAAATTCAATAAATATCGATTTCCCCCAATCAGTTCAAGATCTCTTTGTCCCCCCTATTATTTACTTATTAATGCTAGCTAGGTATAGCCCATCTATTAATAAATTCTCAATATATATATATATATATATATATATATATATATATATATATATATATATATATATATATATATATATATATATATATATATATATATATATATATGTATATATATTACAAGACATCAGGCCGTTAGCATTCCCGTTATCTGTCCCCGGTCTTGATTATTATTTCTGAATTTTATTCTTGGAAGCACAGGGACAATTTTGCCAATCGTTTGTTATCTGGCCGCATTGAATTTAGCCATCTTATCTTAATGGCTAAATTCGTCATTTTTTTAATTTTTCGTCCATATACATAATGTTTCAAATCTGGAATAAATCTTTGGTAAGGTCCCACCGATCCCAAAAATAACCAAACTGTTTTCTTTTTATTTGGGACTGCTGCGTTTTGAATTTTTTTCCCCTTAAAGGGGTTATAATATCGTTCCCCATTTTGTATCCAAGGTACTCTGTCTGCTACTGCATTAACTAGCATTTATCCGCGATTAAAGTTAATCCTGTTTTTCTGAGCCTGGTCAATACTTGTTTCATATGGTTCATATGCTCATTGAACGATTTTGAAAAAACTGTAATGTCATCTAGGTAGGCTCTTGTATATGGTAACGATTTTAAGATACAATCAACTAGTCTTTTGAATGTTGCCGGCACCTCTTTTTTGTCCAAAAGGTATTAAACCTAAACTGGTAAAACCCAAAAGGCTTAATAAAAGCAGTTTTTGCTGAATCTTCTGGGTGCATTTTTACATGCCAATATCCCCTTCTCAAGTCTAAAATCGATATAAATTTTGCGGAGCCTAGTAACTCAAATATTTCGTCTTTTTTTGTATTAGATAAGCGTCTAATTCAGAAATACTATACAGTTTTGTGTAGTCTACAAAAAATCAATTGGAACCATCCTTCTTCAGGACTAATACGACTGGCTCTGTATATTCCGAGTTTGATGGTTCTATAACCCCTAAATCAAGCATTCGGTCTAATTTTTTTTCATTTTCTGCCTTTTAGCTTCTTGTTTTAAGTATGGGTATTGTTTTATTTTGTTTATTTTCTTTTACTGGTATTTTATGTACCATATCCTCCTTTTTTCCGAGTTGGTATGTTAATGCGTCCACAATTCCTCGAATAACTTATTTAATTGGCATTTCTGAGTTTGGCTCAGATATGTCTCTGACGTAAGTCTTTCAATGGCATTTAAATATGTTTGTGCTGGGTGTATTATACCCCTGGGGGATTTCCTTGTCGTTTTCTGAGATCAAAATCACGAGGAAGCACTTCTATGGATCTTTGTGGCTTTCCTTTCCATTTTCTCTATTAAATTTCCCAAGTATATTCACATGGTTAACTTCCTTCTTTTTTTTGCTCCATCTAATACTGTCCTATAATTTACATCATTAATTTTCTTTTTCACCTCTAAGTAGTCCTTTTCATATTAATTCCAATTTAATATTTCCGTACAGTAACAATGTGATGACTTCATCCCCTTCCACGAATTCGCATATGCGTGCGGATTTACCTAAGCTTATTTTTTTTGGCGTATTCTCCCTCTGCCTGTATTAGTATGCAATACATCTACTGTAGAAGATTTTTGTTCCCTTCTGTTTCTTTGGTGGAGGTATGTCTCTCACTTCTTCTTGACCACAGAATTTTCTGGAATATCTTTTCCTGTCTTGAAGTTCACTGAGCATATTTGATGATAAACAGTATCCTCTGCATGAGGGTCAAGAGTCTTTGAATTTATCCGACCAAGCACTGTCATGGCCCACTGATCGTTCCTGCTCTAACAGATTTCACTAATCGAGTAGTCGAAGCTATGAGTTCATACTGCATAAGCTTCAGCGAATTCACAACTTATGATCTCGCGTAATTTCACTGCTTCATCACAGAATAGGCAGTTCTTCGAAAAATTAAAGCGTGGAGCTCAATATCTGGTCCGGGGGGGGGGGGGGGGGGGGGCTGCAACCGGTTCCTTCTGCTCAAGTTTCCTTTGAGTGTCTTTTTCTCTGTCGATCCGACGTCTGTCACAGAAGTTACGACGACACGCGGTGTGGACTTCATTTCCAGTCGTCACAGCTATGCTACTACCTCTTTCATTGCTTGCGTTATTCACGGCATCGGCTCTTTTCTTGGATAATATGTTTTCACCGGGTTTGATGCTGCTTTGGCATATCGGGTAGACCGTGTTCTCTTCATTGATGGCTCTAGAAGAAAAAGAGACTGATTATTTCATACAACTTGTTCGTTCAGTAAATCCAGGCACAATCCAATCGGATTTCAACCCATCACCACCTAGAAGAACAAATTCAGCTTGAATGATAC
Organism: Artemia franciscana; assembly: GCF_032884065.1. Lineage (NCBI taxonomy): Eukaryota > Metazoa > Arthropoda > Branchiopoda > Anostraca > Artemiidae > Artemia > Artemia franciscana. The sequence goes on from NW_027068553.1 coordinate 78,789, forward strand.
ACAGTAGATGGTATTGCACAAATGAAGTTGAAAAGCAGAAATGAATATCCGCTCTTTTCGAAAATCAGAAGCATGATCTTAAACACTATCTCACTAAATACTTTTAATCAACGCTCGCGGATCCCAGTTTATTATTTTGTCTTTTCTTTGCGGAAGTAAATAAAACGGCACAAACCTTGTATATAGCCTTGAACACACCAATCATCTAGCGAGTACTATGGTAGATGGATCTACTGATTAGATCACCTAAAGAATGACACTAAGGAATGGAAACTGAAAACTGGAGAGGGAGTCTGGAATGCTGGTTTGAAATTAGACTGTTCGAGATTCATATTCTAAGGCACCATTCCTAGCTTGATAGGAAATGAAAATAGCGACGAACACCACACTGCCTTTCCATAACAAACAAATATAACGTAGAGACAATAGGGAAAATTTCAAGACAGTGGAAATTATTTCTGTAGATATTTCGGCCCTATGTCCAAGGTCCGTCTTCAGCACAACACAAGAACAAGAGAGAAACTATATATAAAAGAACTTACATCAAAATGTGAGGATTAAAACTGAATAATTAAAAACCCTTTTTAAAACTTAAAAAAAAAAAAAACACAAGTATTTCAGAAAACACACTAGTTAGTAGTTTCGACATTGTTTCAATGTATACAAATATAGATGTAACTATTTCAGAGGAATTATTAAAAAACAAAATAGAAGAAAATTACCACTTGATCGAGACTTCAGCGACGGGAATTGATTGTGAAGTTTTAATGACTCTTGTTAAATTTTGTAATAAGTTTTTTATGTATTTTTAATTTAGAGATTCTTTTTATCAGCAAAAAAAAATGGGTTACCCATGGGAGCACCTTTTTCCAGGCTACTAGCAAATATGGACGTAGAGAATCTTGAGAATTGGGCATTGAATTCTCATTTTTTAAAACACATATATTGGGGTCGTTACATGGATGACGTAATTTCACTTTGGAATTATGGGGAAGCTGAGCATCGGGGCTTCTTAAATCATCTTAACACTTATGACCGAAATTTGCAGTTCACCCTAGAAGTTGAAATTGAAAATAAACTTCCGTTTTTAGATGTATTAATTATTCGTAATGCTGATGAACGGGATTTTACTATATATCGAAAGCCAACACAAAACAATAGATATCATCACTTTAATTCAAATCACCCCCCACAAGTTAAAAGAGCAGTTGTAACTTCCCTCATTGATCATGCCCTGAATATTTGCTCCAATTCATATATAAATGCAGAAATAAACTTTATCAGAGATATTCTTTTTGGCAATGGATACCCCATTCCTTTTGTAAATAAAATAATTAACCGTAGAATAAAAAGACATTCTTGTAAAATCGAAGAAGATACTTCACAATGTGAGGCTACTGATAAGCCCTCAAATATTGTCTATCTTCCGTATATCCCAAAGATCACAACAAAATTAAAAAATATTTGCACAAAAAATAATCTGTACGTAGTTTTTACTAATTATTTTAAAATCATCAATTTCTTAAATTCGGGTAAAGATAAGACCCCAGTTACTCGCCAAAGAGGGGTCTATCAAATACCATGTGATTGCAGAAAATACTATTTCGGCAGGACCCATCAGAATCTAGACAAACGGTTACAACAGCATAAAAATGACATAGACAAGGCCTTAATTTCAAATAGTTCCAACAACTCCTTTGATTCTGCTTTAGGTTGGCATATATTCAATAATCCGTCCCACATGATACTTTTTGAAAACTCTTCACTCATTAGTAATGATTTGGGAATAAAACAAGTGGTTCGAGAATCAATCGAAATTAATCTCAAAATAAATAATAATATTTCTTTGAACAGGGACTTGGGGGAATACTCACTAAATTCTTTATACTCAAATTTAATTAAAAAGGACCTAACAAAATGTTTTACTAAACCGATTTATAATAGTACTGAACCAACTACGAAAAGGCCTTTGAGACAAGCTGCTAAACAAGCAAGATTAGCTTTAAGAAATTGCATCTAATCATTTTATTCTTTAGTTTGAATGAGCTTATATTCTCATTTCATTCTTTTCGCCTTTCCTGGTTGAACTTCGTTGAAGTAAGGATGCTAGGGCTATTTTTAAAAAAAAAGTTTTAAAAGGTGTTTTTAATTATTCAGTTTTAATCCTCACAATTTGATGTAAGTTCTTTTATATATAGTTTCTCTCTTGTTCTTGTATTGTGCTGAAGACGGCCCTTGGACATAGGGCCGAAATATCTACAGACATAATTTCCCCTGTCGTAAAATTTTCCCTATTGTCTCTACGTTGTATTTGTTTGTGATAGGAAATGGCGAATCAACCGACAAATGATTAAAATAACTAGTTTATGTAAGTCAACTTTCACTGCAGATTTAGGTAAGATGAGGTACAGGACCACGTAAAATCAAGTTTTTAACTTCATTTTCGAATTCACCACCATTAATTCCAAAGGTAACAGCCAAATATGCAACAACCTCTTAATTTCGAGTTTTGCCCCCCCCCCACCCTTTAAGGGAGAAAATGGGTACTAGGGTACGGAAAAAAGGAACATCTGAATTCAGATTTGGCCTTGAATACTTGATTTAATAGGAAACGACTATTTAAACTCAAAAACTTTTATAAGCTCAAAAGTCGGTTTTTCCCCCTCATTTTTCCCCTTCAAGGGCAAATTTTGGGATACTTTTGCAAGGGGAATTTGGGAGGATTTTTTGTGTGATTAAACTGATTTTTTTAAACATTTTGGTGTCAAAAAAATTATGTTGCAATTTTCCCGAGGTTTGACCATTTTTATCCGTATCTTTCCTCCACTATTAGGTAAACCAAAAGACACTACTTGGTATAAGGTTTTCAAATTACTGTATCTGCAACGTCACTTTGCTCTTTTCCAAAATCAGAATTTTAATCTTAAACACTATTTCTCTAAATACATTTAATCAACGCTCACGGATCCCAGTTTATTATTTTGTCTTTTCTTTGCGGAAGTAAATAAAATGGCACAAACCTTGTATATAGCCTTGAACACGCCAATCATCTAGTGAGTACTAAAGTAGATGGATCTACTGATTAGATTACCTAATGAATGACACTAAGGAATGGAAACTGAAAACTGGAGAGGGAGTCTGGAATGCTGGTTTGAAATTAGACTGTTCGAGACTCATATTCTAAGGCACCATTCCTAGCTTGATAGGAAATGGTGAATCAACCAACAAATGATTAAAATAACTAGTTCACGTAGGTCAACTTTCACTGCGGATTTAGGTAAGATGAGGTACTTGACCACGTAAAATCAAGTTTTTAACTTCATTTTCGAATTCACCGCCATTAATTCCCAAGGAAACGGCCAAATAATGCAACAACCTCTTAATTTCGAGTTTTGCCCCCCGCCCTTTAAGGGTGGAAATGGGCATTAGGGTACGGAAAAAAGGAAAATATGAATTCAGATTTGGAGTTTGCATACTTGATTTGATAGGAAACGACTATTTAAACTCAAAAATATTTATAAACACAAAAGTCAGATTTTTCCCCTCATTTTTCCCCTTCAAGGGCAAATTTTGGGATACTTGTGCAAGGGGAATTCGGGGGAATTTTTTGTGTGTGATTAAACTGATTTTTCTGAACATTTTGGTGTAAAAAAAAATTATGTTGCAATTTCCCCGAGGTTTGACCATTTTTATCCGTATCTTTCCTCCACTATGAGGTAAATCAAAAGACACTACTTGGTATAAGGTTTTCAAATTACTGTATCTGCAACGTCACAGGAATGGCTTGGGGTGTCAAGTTTTGACGTCCAACTAATGTGCGGGGGCTGAATGGTCCACTTTTAAGGCCCATACTTTCTTCAAAATATTTACTCCCTTTGTATATTTTTGACCCCTTGTATATATCTACACAAAGTTATAAGCCGATTGGCGTCGGGACAAGCCTGAGCCAATTTTTGGTGTCACGAATCAGTCCAACAAATAAGTTTCAACGGTATCTGTATTCATTGAGATTACCTGTTTGTATGCCCTGTAAGTTTGGGCCAATCTGAGGCAACAGAATTGCTTGGACTATGTCCAGTTGTAAAATGTATTTGTCCTTGTACTAGCTTCTACTTTGGCAACATTTCAAAAAAATCATAAACAGATGTTTCAGCCCAGTTTTAAATTTCAACCCAAGGCCTCTTTCCACCATCCCAATGGTCACTAATAATTTTTGGAAAAATATTAGTTGGGAATTAAGTTCTCTCTGATTCTCAAGGTAAAGTTAGTTTTATTGGTATATGTGAAAGTTTTTTGAGTCAGGAATACTCTGTCTCATTGTACTCTTTTCCAGATTATAATTTCGAGATTAAAAACCTGACGTCACTTTATAGAAGGGGACTCGCTTGTTTGATTTCTAAGTCGTTGACCTACCAAGTGAGAAATGATATTGATGTTTGGATAGAGGGTAAATTCGAAAGTTTTAGTCTGGATTTAGATATGGAAAATAGTAAATTTTTTATTAGTGTTGTGTATAAAACACAAAGTGCTAGCTGGAAAGAATTTGAACGTTGGTTTGATCAGCTTGCACTTGCGGGTTTCGGACAGGTTTAGATTTTATTTGTATGGGTGATTTCAACTTTAATCTGTTTACATTGAATGGAGCGAATTTTGATTTTTTTAATTTGATGGTTGCTCATGATCTTTTCCCCATAGTAAATATCCCAACACGTGTTACGATTCATTCAGCCACTCTCAATTATAATGTTTTTGTTGGTTCTAAGTATCTGGATTGTAGTTATGCCGATGTGGTTCTATACCCTTGTTTGGACCACTTCCCAGTTGTTGAAGCGGTACCTTGTGGCCCAATAAAAAAAAGTAACGACTGGGTCGTTAAAAAAGGTGAATTTACAGAGGTTTGGCAAAGAGTTGAGTACCATTAATTTTAGTGAGATTTTGGATATGAAAGATGATGATTCTGGTGCATTTGATCGTATGATGGGGGTCGTACAGCCAATTTATGATAAGACTTGCCCAGTGAAATTCTTGAAACCACGTAAGCCTGAACCCAGGCAGCCCTGGATAACTATTGAAATTCTTAAAGTGTCAGATTTTAAAAATCAAGCGTTTGTGGAATATTTAAATAGTGAATGTCCCAAGAAACTGGAAGTATTCAAAATAATACGCAACAAAGTAAACTCGATGAGAAGAAAAGCTAAAAAAGGATACTTTGCCAACCAATTGAGTTTAAATAAGGATAACACTAAAGGAGTTTGGAAAGTTATTAATGACCTATTGCGAAAGAAGAAAGAAGCTCCACCTAATTCGCTACTGATTCAAGGAGAACTTCTTAATGATCAAATAAGTATCACGACTAAATTTGCTGAGTTTTTTTCAAGTGTTGGGCAAAATTTACAGGCGCAAGGGTTAGTGAACTTCAATAACGATTTAATGAAAGATGAATTTGTGGATGATAGAGGAATTGGAAATGAAATTGAATTTCAGCCTTGTAATAGAGCTGAAATTCTGAAGGTTGTGAAAACAATCAAATCGAATTCAGCAGGGACAGAAGGCATTAATCTGAAAACTTTCAAGTCAGTGATATGTTATTTAATGCCATGTCTAGTCCATATAATCAATCTTTCCCTCCAAACTGTTATATTCCCTGATGTACTTAAAAGGGCAAAAGTAATCCCCATTCACAAAGGTGGCTCTAAGCTAGAAATTGAAAATTATACACCCGTATCAGTCCTACCCTTGTTTTCGAAAATATTTGAAAACATTGTGCATAAAAGGCTTTATGATTACATTATGAAAACAGGGATGTTAAGTGAAAACCAGTTTGGCCTTAGGAAAGGTCACTCGACGTTGGACGCCGTGCATTCCCTTTGTGATGCTGTAAATAAATGCTTTGAACGTGGTGAAATCCCTTTGACTGTTTTTATCGATTTTAGAAAAGCATTCGATACAGTGGATTTTAATATTCTAATCAAACGTCTACAATCCCTTGGAGTTCGTGGTAACTATTTAAAGTGGTTTCATAGTTTTATAAGTGGATAATCTATTGAAGTTGTATTAAATGATGTGTTTTCGTCTCCTTTTCAAGTGAGGTGTGGCGTATCTCAGGGGTCTGTTTTGAGAACACTTCTGTAGCTTGTGTATGTTGATTCAATGCTTAAGAATGTACTTCAACTATACCATATTCGGGAAGTATTAAATGGTTGGGTCTCTTTTTTCCACGTCACTTTTGTCTACTTGCTCTGCCATTACGTCCAACATGCTGAAAAGTATGCAGGCTGGTTATGGAAAAATTTCACCATTTCGTGGTTCGTATAACCAAAAAGGACAATGCCGTCTTTATTCTAGTTTTGTGCCCCTTGATTAAGAGCAGTTAAATGGCTCTCAAAGATTTCTGGGAAAGTAGGTTTCAGCTTTTAGTTTCGGTTGTTTGTTCGGATCCCAGAATCCATGCTCTACAAGTTATGGCAAGACGACCCAACCAATCTAAATAGTTTGGTCACACAAATAAAAAAAAAATTGCTCTGTTCAACAAAAAAAAATTCACACTCTATAAAAATCTAAGTTTCATTAAAATTGAAGAACTATATCTCTGACACAAAACAGGAGCAGTTAAGTGGCTTTCAAAGATTTCTAGGAAAGTAGGTTTCAGCTTTGTTCTACTACTACTACTACTACTTTGCAATTTTTTAAACCTCTGGTCTCATTTCATACTTCTAAATCTTTAGATTCAGAATCTTTAGATTAAATCTATTGCACTATACGAATACGTAGCGATATTTTATATTTTTATAATTTTATTGCGTATATTAGGGGGCTCTCCCCCCTCGCCAGTACCTTTCTCTCTACATAAAAGCTTGAATTTAGTCCCAATTCCTTAAGAATGACCCTGACCCCAGAAATGGGTGGAAACAATAGATGGCAGCACTGTCGGACCCGTGGGAAAATGCCACTTTTTTGCTTCTGTCAATTTTTCTATTTATCACTCAAAGAAGATATATTGTCTGTGGGGCCAGGAAACTGCCGCATATATTTAATACTTATAGATTTTAGTCAATCTTCAATTTTAAAGTGATGCCTGTCTGCTTGCCTGCTAGAACGGAGCTTTCCACTCGAAAGCAGAAACAAAGTTTGATGAAACGAAAGCTTGGCTGCAAAACTTCAGATACTCCTCTCTGACATAGGCTATATAACTCCACTTCACTTCGCACACCATAGTCTCTGTCTCGTGGACAAGCAAAAACCATCCTTTTTGGCCCCAGGCAAGAGTTCTGCGGAGCTTTCCAAAATGTAATGCCATAGTCATCAATCTGGCCCGAGGTCCTACTTTCCGTAAAAACCACACAGATTAGACCCTTACCAGTTTCCAGGAATAAGCCGAGATCGGCGGCATAGGAAAGAAAAAAACGGGACAAATTCAAAGTCTTGCTCTCGCAACACAATTACATCATCAGATTCCGAGTGTCAGAAAACCCTATTGTAGAAGTTTCAAGCTCCTATCTACAAAAATGAGGAATTTTGTATTTTGTGCCAGAAGCCAGATCACAGATGCGTGTTTATTTGTTATTTTGTTTTTCCTCTTTTTTCCCCAGGGGTGATCGTAACGACCCAGTGGTCCTAGAATGTTGCAAGACGGCTCATTCTAGCGGAAATTAAAAGTCCTAGTTCCCTTTTTAAGTGACCAAAAACATTGGAGGGCATCTAGGCCCTCTCCCGCACTCAATTTTTCCCAAAGTCACCATATCAAAATTTTGAGATAGACATTTTGTTCAGCATAGTGAAAAAACCTAATAACTATGTCGTTGGGAACGACTTAATTCCCCGCAGTCCAAAGGGGAGGGGCTAGAAGTTGCAAACTTTGACCATTGTTTACATATTTTAATGGTTATTAGAAAGTGCAGAGACGTTTCAGGGGGACTTTATTGTGGTGGGGGGGGGGGTATGGAAAGAGGTTACGTCGGAGGATTTTTTCTTGGAGGAATTTATCATGAGGGAAGAGAATTTCCATGACGGAGGCACAGGATTTTCCAGCACTATTAAACAAAAAGTGAGAATATAAATAAAAAAAAGTTTTTTCAACTGGAATTATGGATCAGCATTAAAACTTAAAATGAACTGAAATTATCAAACAGTTCGTGGTAACGAACTGTAGTAAGGAGCGATCCGGCTCAATAGGAACCAAAACTCTAAAAAATTGAATTTTGATATCAATAGCTACATCAAAAGAATCGCATTTTAATGCTGATTTTAAATATATAAGTTTCATCAAGTTTAGTCTTAGCCATCAAAAGTTAAGAGCCTGAGAAAATTTGCCTTATTTAGGAAAATAGGGGGAAACACCCCCTAAACATCGTAGGATCTTAACGAAAATGACACCATCAGATTCAGCGTATCAGAGAACCCTACTGTAGAAGTTTCAAGCTCCTATCTGCAAAAATGTGGAATTTTGCATTTTTTGCCAGAAGACAAATCACGGGTGCGTGTTTATTTGTTTGTTTTTTTTTTTGTTTTTTTTTTTTGTTTTTTTTTTTTTTCCCCAGGGGTCATCGTATCGACCAAGTGTTCCTAGAATGTCGCAAGAGGGTTCATTCTAACGGAAATGAAAAGTTCCAAAAAAATTGGAGGGCATCTAGGCCCCCTCCCACGCTCATTTTTTTCCCAAAGTCAACGGATCAAAATTTTGAGATAGCCATTTTGTTTAGCATAGTCGAAAATCATAATAACTATGTTTTTGGGGATGACTTACTCCCCCACAGTCCCTGGGGGAGGGGTTGCAAGTTACAAACTTCAACCAGTGTTTACATATAATAATGGTTATTGGGAAGTGTACAGACGTTTTCAGGGGGATTTTTTTGGTTTTGGGGGTAGGGTTGAGGGAGGGGGCTATATGGGAGGATCTTTCCTTGGAGAAATATGCCATGGGGGAAAAAATTCAATGAAAAGGGCGCAGGACGAATGTGGTCACGTTAGAAAAAAACGTCAAATTAAGAGCTTAACATACAATGCTGGGTGTTCGGAGCCTCTCTATTATGGAGTATAATTTGAAAATAACACAACTATACGAGCGATAAAACATATATACCACAACCATAACTCAACTAACGAAAGAACTGCTAAGAGATAACACAACTATCAAGCGAAAACAGGTGAAAACTAACGGGAAAATAAACGAACTAAGAGGTGGAAGGGGCCCAGAGAAAAAATATAATCCTTTTTCAATTTTGAGCCTAACTTCCGCAAAGGAGTAATAATGTCAGAAGCCCCGAAATACCGAATTATTTTCTTTTCAAACAGTTCGTGGTAAGGAACTGTAGTAAGGGGCGACCCGGCTCAATAGTAAACGAAATTCTAAAAAACGGAATTTTGATGCTAAAAGATACATCAAAAGAATCGAATTTTTACGCTGATTCTAAATATATAAGTTTCAATTAATTTAGTCTTTGTCATCAAAAGTTACGAGCCTGAGAAAATTTGTCCTATTTTGGAAAAAAGGGGGAAACATCCCCTAAAAGTCATAGAATCTTAACGAAAATCACACTATCGCATTCGGTATATCAGAGAACTCTATTGCAAAAATTTCAAGCTCCTATCTAAAAAATGTGGAATTTTGTATTTCTTGCCAGAAGACAAATCACGGGTGCGTGTTTATTTGTTTTTTTTTTGTTTTTTTTCCCAGGGGTCATATTATCGACCAAGTGGTCCTAGAATGTCGCGAGAGGGCTCATTCTAACGGAAATGAGAAGTTCTAGTGTCCTTTTTAAGTGACCAAAAAACTTGGAGGGCAAATAGGCCCCCTCCCATGCTCATTTTTTTCCAAAAGTCAACAGATTAAAATTTTAAGATAGCCAATTTGTTCAGCATAGTCGAAAACCATAATAACTATGTCTTTGGGAATGACTTACTCCCCCACAATCCCTGAGGGAGGGGCTGTAAGTTACAAACTTTGACCAATGTTTACATATAGTAATGGTTATCGGGAAGTGTACAGACGTTTTCATGGGGATTTTTTGGTTTGGGGGGTGGGGTTGATGGGAGAGGGCTTTGTGGGAGGATCTTTCCTTTGAGGAATATATCATGGGGGAAGAAAAATTCAATGAAAAGGGAGCATGATTTTCTAGCATTACTATAAAAAAACAATGAAAAAATAAACATGAAAACGTTTTTTCAAATGAAAGTAAGGAATAGCATTGAAATTTAAAACGAACAGAGATTATTACGCATATGAGGGGTTCTAAAAATACTTTAGCATAAAGAGCGAGGTATTTAGGAGGAGATAAATACCTCGCTCTTTATGCTAAAATATTTTTAGTGATTTCAACTATTTATTCTACGGCCTTTTTGATTCAGGGGTCATTCTTAAAGAGTTGGGACAAAACTTACGATTTAGTGTAAATAGCGAGGTATTAACGAGGGTACAAACCCCCTCGTACACATAATAAAAATATAAGAATATAAAAGTTGGTTACGTAAGTTAATTCTTAAGTTACGTATATTTTTTACTAATAAAAACGTTCGTTGAATATTAAAAGTTCTAGTAGCCTTTTTAAGTAACCAAAAAATTGGAGGGCAGCTAGGCCTCCTTCCCCACCCCTTATTTCTCAAAATCGTCTGATCAAAACTAAGAGAAAGCCATTTAGCCAAAAAAAAAATAATTAATATACTAATTTCATTTCAATAATTTATGTGCGGAGAGCCAAAATCAAACATGCATTAATTCAAAAACGTTCAGAAATTAAATAAAAAAAAACTAGTTTTTTTAACTGAAAGTAAGGAGCGACATTAAAACTTAAAACGAACAGAAATTACTCCGTATATGAAATGGGTTGTCCCCTCCGCATCCCACGCTCTTTACGCTAAAGTTTTTAATTGTTTTAAAAAGTAGAATTGTTGCAAAGAGTCAAACTTTAGCGTGAAGAGCGTGGGATGCGGAGGGGACAACCCATTTCATATACGGAGTAATTTCTGTTCGTTTTAAGTTTTAATGTCGCTCCTTACTTTCAGTTAAAAAAACTAGTTTTTTTTTATCTAATTTACGTATATAAGGGTGTTAGTCTCTTCCAAAATACCTCGCTCTTAACTCTAAAGTGTTTTTAGCAATTTCAACTATTTATTAAACGGCTTTTGTGATTCATGGGTCCTTCTTAAAGAATTGGGACTAAATTCAAGCTTTTGTTTACAGAGCAAGGTACTGACGAGGGGAGTACCCCCTAATATTTGTAATAAAAATATAAAAATGTAGAAGTTTGCAACATATCCGTATAGTAAAATAAACATCTCATAGCAATCAACCCCCCATAAAAACTCCCCCCTTGAAAATTACTCATGTACTCCAAAAACAATAAGATATTGAGAAAATTGACAAACAGAACTACTTATTTAGCTTTCCAGCCACACAAAATTCCCTTCCCCATTAGATAATTCCTCCATTTAAAATTCTCGAATCTAGTCTCCCTCAAGAAACCTCCCCCTTCCGGATAATGTGTTTATAAAGTAATTAAAATAAGTTTGACGGCACTAGATCCTTAAGGTCCAAACTGGCAATGCCTACTCCCAGTGGAATCTTGGGGGCTAGGGAATCCTCAAATACATGGTTATTAGATCTTTTGACTCTTCCTTCTTTGTGAAAATTCTCCCCCCTTCTCCCTGAGAATTCCTTCTGTTTGAATGTTCTTAGGGTAAACAAAAAATTCACCCTAGCTCAAATTCCTCTTTTCCTCTTAAGGTTTTCTCCGAACCATTTCATCTTCACAGAAACTTTCCCCTTTACAATTCCCTCTAACAAATTCTCTTTAATTTCATATAGGTTTTATTTTATTTCTTATAGTTTCTGATATAATTCCAAGAATCTCTTTATCTTTCTTGAATAAAATTATCCGAGTAAAAATCCACCTCATATGAACTCCCCATTTGAAAATTAGTCGTATATTTAGAAGTAACAAATTATGTATTAAGAAAAGTGATAAATAGGGCTACTTACCCGGCTGTCCTACCAAGAAAATTATCTTCCTCCATGAGGAATTTCCTCAATGTAAAAATTTTCCATTCTAAGCTCCCTACAGAAAAATAGACCCCTTCCCCCTGCCCCAAAAATTATTTTTATAAGGTAACTAAAGTAAGTGTTACAGCAATAGACCCTTAAAGTCCTAACTGACGATGCCTCCTCCCAGTAAATTTTGGAGGTCAAATCTTGCTAATAGACATGGTTGTTACATATTTTTAACTATGTTGTACAAAATGGCTATCCCAAAATTTTGATCAGATAATTTTTAGTAAAAAAGGGACATAGGAGAGGGGGAAAAGCGAGCTGCCCAACAAACTATCAAACAGTTCTTGGTAATGAACTGTAGTAAGGAGCGACCCGGCTCAATAGTAACCGAAACTTTTATAAACGAAATTTTAAAACCAAAATTTACATCAAAAGAATTGTATTTTTATGCTTACTTTAAATACATAAGTTTCATCAAGTTTAGTCTTACCCTTCAAGCCTAATAAAGTTTGCCTTATTTTAGCAAATAGGAAAAATCTCCTCCTAAATTCACTGAATCTTAACGAAAATCACATGTTTAGATTAAGCAAATCATGAAAATTTTTTCTGTAGAAGTTTCAAGCTTCTACCTGTAAAAATGTAGAATTTCGTATTTATTGCCAGAAGACAGATCATGGATGCGTGTTTATTTGTTAATTGTTTTTTTCCAGGGGTGATCTTATCGACCCAGTGGTCCGACAATGTCGTGAGAGGGGTCATTCTACCGGAAATTCAAAGTTCTAATGCCCTTTTTAAGAGACCGAAAACATTGGAGCCTAGGCCCCCTCCCATGCTAATTTTTTTCCCAAAGTCACTGGATAAAAATTCTGAGATAGCCATTTTATTCAACTTAGTCAAAAAACCAAATAGTTATGTCTTTCTAAACGACTTAATCCCCCACGGTCCCCGTGGGAGGGGCTGCAAGTTACAACCTTTGACCATTGTTTACATATAGTAAGGGTTATTAGGAAGTGTACAGACGTTTTCAGGGATACTTTTTTTGTGTTAAGGGTTGTATGTTTGTCGGAGGAGGGGGTTACCTAGGAGGATTCTTCCATGGAGGAATTTATCATGAGGGAAGAGAATTTCTAGCATTATTAAAAAAAGAGAAAAAAAATTCAGCTGGAAGTAAGGAACTGCATTAAAACCTAAAAAGAATAGAGATTATTACGTATATAATGGTGTTCGTCTCCCCCACAATACCCAGCTCTTTAAGCTAAAGTTTCTTATTGTTTTAAAAAGTAGAGTTGCTAAAAAGAGTCAAACGTTAGCGTAAAGAGTGAGGTGTTGAGGAGGGGACTACCCCTTTCAAATACGAAATAATTTTTGTTCGTTTTGCAGTTGAAAAAATATTTTTTTTTTATTTGAATCAAGAATGAGCAGAAATAGAGTCAAATAATATGTCAGGTGTAAAACTACCACAAGTCATCACAATAAACAAATACTACCTAAAACAAACAGATATTACAAAAAATAATCGAGTTAAACTCAAAACTAGCAGAAACTAACAAGGTTAGGTTCTTCAACCCTCATGCCTTCTTTACAATGGACATAATTTGCACTTACCCCAAATCCTTCTCAAGACCAGTATATAATTTGCACTTTAGTGACAAAAAAATAGTTTTTGCTTTCTCATGCTTTTGTTCCAGAATCTCCCTGAAAAAACATTCTGCCAATGAAAAGGGAAAAATAACAATGAAATGGGAGATTATTTTGCAAGCCCCCTGCATCACTTTCCCGAAGATAGCACACCAAACTCAGCCATCTTTAAGCACGAAGAACCAAAACAAGCCTCCCATTCCCTAGTGATACATCTTTATTAAATTGAATAGTGGTCTCATTTAAGGATGATCAGCTTTAATGCTTCAAAAAACTAATTCAAAAACAAATGCTTCAAAAACAAATAACCCGATGAAAGGTGCTAAGAGAGCACCCAAGTTTAATTTTTAAAAATGAAATATGAATCTGAAAGGAAAATCAAAGAGATTTGTCGTTTGGCGATTAATTTCTCCATCAATCTTTCTTGGATTTGGCAATAATTTTCATTGAATTTTTTTTTTAATAATTTACAAGAAGTTGTTTTACTCTATTGCCTGAAAACTATAAAATTAATTACGCTTTATTTAAAACAATAAAAAACAATAAAATTACGCTTTATTTAAAAGTACTAATCACTTTTTCTCTTTTTTAGAACCCAACCCTATTTTTTCTCTTCCTAATTTTTTTTGTTTCCATGCTATCTCTGTATTTTTCGTTACTTATGAAAAAACTTGTCTTTGCGACTTTCAATACTTTTTTGTCCTTAGTTAAAAAAAACAGTGTTTTGTCGTACGTGGATATAAAAGTGATATCTAGAGTTTTTAATTAGTTGTTCTATAGTTTAGAAACCAGTTTTGTAAAATATATATTTTGGATATGATAGTGATATTTTGAGTTTTTGCCTCTTTGTAGTATTATTTGGAAACCAGTTTTTATATATATTAAGTTTTCTATATCAGTTTTTACTATTTAGGTTCTAAGAAATGATTTAAACGAATGTAAAATCCAATAAAAGTATTAACTTTTCAGCTTGTGATCTATTTTTCGGGTACCTTTCTTTTTCAAAAAATATCATAAAATCAAAGAAGATTTAAAAACAATGGAGTAAATGTGAACTTCTTGAGGATTAGTCCATCCCCTGCCCCACCTGTATAGTGAACCAAAAGCCATTATACTTGACGCTCAAAGATTTATTCTTATATGTTATATTAAAACAAAATTAACAGACTCTAATTAATTACTTAATAAATTATTTCTAATAAATTTAGTGACTCTGTAAGTGCAAATTCAAATTTAAACTCCCTTTGAATACCAGAACATAAGTTACAACAAGAACAAAGTACATACTTTATTCCTATGTTCACGGCTTCACTTACTTAAAGATATTTTATATACCACTACTCGATTCCCTGGTTTTCAAACCCTGTGGCTTTAAATGTCTATTCTAAATTCTTCTGATTTAGTGTCATGAAGAATATTTTTAAAAAACGTCCTCATAAACATCGTTCCAGATAGAAGTGCAACGCTGGATGCAGCTCTTCCTCAACTTTTCGGTTCTTGGAATTCCTTCTATAGATAATTGGATCTATCTATACCTTAGGGTCTGCCATGGTTGGATAATGGGGGAAGAATGTGAGAGAGCTCGTTTGAGGGAGGAGAATTCATGTAGTCTGAGAAAAAAGTCCAAGATGCTACAAAAAACCTTTCATTTAGAGGGTAGAGAGAGACATATATAGAGGTACAGCTCATCCTTTTTGACCTATTCTGATCTTCTGGAGTTGTTCTAAGAGTGTTTTAGGGAATTCAGCATATAGAAGATATTCTTATTCACCTAATGGTGTGATACTGGAGTTCTAAAGTGGGATAATTGGGATGGATGGAAGATGATTTTGTAGCGAAAAGTCATTCTGAGCATGCTTGGGCAGGAGTAATTTTTACTCATTTTTTTTAATCCTGATAGATTTTACGATATTATTTTGAAAAAGTAAAAAAGATACCCGAATAATAGATCAAAAGATGGAAGGTTAATACTTTTTTTTAGGAAGTTACATTCTTTTAAATCATGTTTTAGAACCTTTAGAGTGAAAACTAATATAGAAAACATATTATTTATATGAACTGGTTTCTAAATAATACAACTAATAGGTAAAAACTCAAGATATCACTTTAATATTCAAAAATATAGATTATATAAAACTGGCATCTAAGCTGTAGAACGCATAGTTAAAAACTCTATACATCATTTTATATCCAAGTACGACCAAATATTGTATTTTTTTCTTAACAAAAAGGTATTGAAAGACGCACAGATAAGGTTATTCAAAAGTATAGAAAAATAAAGAAATGGCAAAGAGACAAAGAAAAGACAAAAGAAAAAGAGGCAGACAGGTAGAGAGTAAGGTCTAAAAGGGAGAGACAGAGATTACCACTTTTAAATAAAGTGGTAGTCTTAATATTATCTTTTTCAAGCTATAGAGTAAAACAACTTCTTGTAAAATATTAAGTAAAAAAAGATAAAAATAATAAAATCAACCAAAAACATGCAGTGTTAAGTGTAAGGAGCAACATTTCAAATGAACAAAACATTTTATCTCTGATTTAGACTTCCCTTTCCCATACCTTCTATCTGTAAGCTATTGTTTTTAAGGTTGTAACTTGCAGCCCCTCCCCTGGGACTCTCGGGGATTAAGTCAGATAGAAAGACATCTCATATTTTTTGATCCGGTGACTTTGGGAAACAAAATGAGCGTTGGAGGGAGCCTAAGCCCCTCTCAAATGTTTTTGTCTTATAAAATGGGCACTAGAACGTTTAATCTCTGTTAGAATGAGCCCTCTCACGACATTGTTGGACCACTGGGTCTAAAAGATTACCCCTGAGAAAAAAAAATTAACAAATAAACACGCATCCTTTTGGTCTTTTGGAAAAAAAATACAAAATTCGACATTTTTGCAGATTGGAGCTTGAAATAGGAACTACGAATACGTAGCGAAATTTAATATTTTTATAGTTTTATTGCGTATATCAGGGGGCTCTCCCCTTTCAACAGTACCTTTCTCTCTGCACAAAAGCTTGAAATTAGTCCCAATTCTGTAAGAATAACCCGTGAATCCCAAAGAGCACTGAATAAATAGCTGAAATTACTAAAAACACTTTAGCGTAAGACCAAGGTATTGTGGAGGAGACGAGCCCCCTTATATACGTAATAATTTCTCTTCGTTTTAAGTTTTAATGCTCATCAATACTTCCAGTTGAATTTTCTTTTTTATTTATATTCTCATTTTTTTATTTTACATTGCTAGAAAATCCTGCGCCTCTGTCATGGAAATTCTCTTCACTTTTGATAAATTCCTCCAAGGAAAAATCCTCCCGCGTAACCTCTTCCCATCGACCCCCCCCCAAACACACCAAAAAAACGTCCCCCTGAAAATGTATCTGCACTTCCTAATAACCATTAAAATGTGTAAACAATGATAAAAGCTTGTAACTTGCAGCCCCTCCCCTGGGGACAATAGGGGATTGAGTCCCACTACAGAGCGCCTAGGGCCTAGATGCCCTCCAATATTTCGGTCGCTTCAAAAGTGGACAAGAACTTTTAATTTGCGTTAGAATGAGCCGTCTCACAACATTCTAGGACCACTGGGTCGATACAAAATCAAACAGTTCGTGGTAACGAACTGTCGCAAGGAGTAACCCAGCTCAATAGTCAACGAAATTTGAAAGAACAGAATTTTGATACTAAAAGGTACATCAAAAGGATTGTATTTTTTGCTGATTCTAAATAAATAAATTTCATCAAATTTAGTCTTTGTCATCAAAATTTAAGAGCCTGAGAAAATTTGCCTTATTTTGGAAAATAGGGGGAAACAGCCTCTAAAAGTCATAGAATCTTAACAAAAATCACACTATCGAATTCAACGTATCTGAGAACCCTACTGCAAACGTTTCAAGCTCCTATCTATCAAAATGTTGAATTTAATATTTTTTGCCAGAAGACCAATCATGGGTGCGTGTTTTTTTTTCCCCAGGGGTCATCTAATCGACCAAGTAGTCCTAGAACGCCACAAGAGGACTCATTCCAACGGAAATGAACAGTTCTAGCGCCGTTTTTAAGTAACCAAAAAAATTGGAGGGCACTTAGGCTCCCTCCTACACTCATTTTTCCCCAAAGTCAACGGATCAAAATTTTTAGATAGTCATTTTGTTCAGCACAGTCGAAAATTATAATAACTATGTCTTTGGGGATGACTTACTCCCCACAGTTTTCGTGGGAGGGGCTGCAGGTTACAAACTTGACAACTGACAGTGTTTACATACAGTAATGGTTATTGGGAATTGTACAGACGTTTTCGGAGGATTTTATTGGTTTGGGGGGGTTAAGGGGAGGGGGCTATCTGGGAAAATCTTTCCTTGGAGGAATATGTCGTGGGGGAATAGAAATTCAATGAAGTGGGTGCAGGATTTTCAAGAATTATTACAAAAAAAACAATGAAAAGATAAACATGAAAAATTTTGTTTTAACTGAAAGTAAGGAGCAGCATTAAAACTTAAACTAACAGAGATTGTTACGCATATGAGGGGTTCCTCTCCTCCTAAATAACCTTCTCTTTATGCTAAGGTATTTTTAGTAATTTCAACTATTTATTCTACGGCCTTTCCAATTTAGGGGTCATTCTTAAAGAATTGGGACAAAATTTAAGCTTTAGTGTAAAGAGCGAGGTATAAACGAGGGGATTAACCCCCACATATACATAATAAAAATATTAAAATATAGAATTTTGTTACGTAAGTTAATTCTTAAGTTATGTATATTTTTACTAATAAAAACATTTGTTAAAAATTAAAAGTTCTAGTTACCTTTTCAAGTAACCAAAAAATTGAAGGGCAACTAGGTCTCCTCTCCCACCCCCCTTTTCTCAAAATCGTCTGATAAAAACAAAGAGAAAGCCATTTAGACAAAAAAAAATTAATATACAAATTTCATTTTAATAATTTACGTGCGGAGAGCCAAAATCAAACATGCATTAATTCAAAAACGTTCAGAAATTAAATAAAAAAAAACTAGTTTTTTTAACTGAAAGTAAGGATTGACATTAAAAATTAAAACGAACAGAAATTATTTTGTGTATGAAAGGGGCCGTTCCCTTTTCAACGCCCCGCTCTTTACGCTAAAGTTTTTACTGTTTAATAAAGTAGAATTGAGAGTAGAATTACTTTCAGTTAAAAAAACTAGTTTTTTTTCATTTAATGACAAATAAACACGCATCCGTGATCTGGCTTCTGGCACGAAATACAAAATTCCTCATTTTTGTAGATTTGAGCTTGAAACTCCTACAATAGGAATTTTTGACACTCAGAATCTGATGATATAATTTTTGTTAAGATATGGCTCTTATGAGGTATGTCCCCCAATTTTCTAAATTATGGCAAATTTTCTCCGGTTGTAAATTTTGATGGGTATAAATAAACTTGACAAAATTTATATATTTAATATCATCATGAAAATTTGATTCTTTTGATGTAAATATTGGTATTAAAACTCCCTTTTTTAGAGTTTCGGTTATTATTGAGCCAGTTCACTCCTTACTACAGTTCTTAACCATGAACTGTTTGATTATATTATCAAAAATGAAGTGGATCTACTTATATTGTAAATATAAGTTAAAAACCAATTTTAATGTTATTCGAGTTGTTTTGTTAACATTATTTCTTGTAAACTATGTGGCTCTGTAAGTGCAAATGCAAATTTGCACCCTCTTTGAAGAATAACATCATTTGTATTTTTTCTGAATAGAAAGTATATTTGAAATGTATTCACTCTTATGACTTTAATACATGAAAAATTTTAAGGAACAAATTACGCTTTAAGGAACAAATATTAGCATATGTATTTTACACTTAAAATATACTTCTATTTGTGTTTTATTCCACTTTCATTTTTGTTACTTTCATAATGCTTTCCCTCAATGACTTTAAAAAGAATTAAGATTTTAAGCAATAAATACTACTATGTGCATATTAAGCTTAAAATCCACATTCATTTGTATTTTTGCTTCTTATTTTTTAGTATAGTACAAGTTCTGTTCTGGTCCTGAGTAGAATTTTCCACATACCATTTTGTCCTCGCTAAAATTTCCTCTTGGTAGTTACCTGGTTAATCCTTTATTAGAAAAAAGACGAGAAACAAGATCAACTGAGTGGACCAAGCCTGATCCTGTTCCGCTAATCAACAATACATAATTTTCGTAAGAATTGTAGGAGATATTAGTGTAGTCAAGAAAACAGGTGGATTTGATTTCAGTCAACACATGATTAATGCACATTTTGAATAAATATGTGGATAAGACTCCACCTTTACAAATGCCTGACCAGACAGGGATTTTCCCAAAAACACGTGACTACATCTTTAGGCTAACATAAGAATCACCATACCAAAAACACAGCAATAAAATAATTGAAAAATTTACTCCTGATACAGCGAGAGAATGGCAAAGCTCAGCATGGTAGACAGAATCAAATGCCTTATCCAAGTCAAGCGTACAAATGTGAAGTTCATGACCGTTGGGAGGTTCATCCTGTAATAGAGTAGCTAATGCAAGATGAGCTTGTTGACAATTAGCACGTGATTTGAATCCGAACTGATTCACATCAAGGTCACAGTTTGTTTTGATATGTGGTAGAAGAAAGTATTCAAATACCTCACTTAGATTCCAGGCAACTGTAATTGGTCTATAAAAATTGCACTTCAAGAGGTCTATTCCGTTTTTCAAAATAGAAGTGACAGTTCCGCATAAAAATGTATCAGGAACACGGGAAGATGACAAGCACATATAGAAAAATAATTCTAAGTGTAAAATAAGAGCAACTGACTCTAAATTCAAGTGATTCACACAAATACCATCATAGTCAACGCTTTTTGATTTAAGCTGCTTTTCACAATATAGAACAGCCGCAAGGAAAACGGTAATAACATGTTTTGTTGAACATTTGTGGGCAAGAGTCTGGAGCAAGGATCGGTTAAAAAACAAGGCAAATTATTATTACTTATATCATAAATCCCTGTGTAATGATTCAGCCAAACGTCACTAAAAATACAAACACCATTGTCGGTAGAAGTATTCATCTCGGTTAAACTGAGTTAATGTGTCTCCACTGAGCTGTATATTTAGGAAACTCAGAGCCGTTATAGTAAATACTGCGTGAATACCGTTCGAAATGCAGCTTAGACCTTTTCTAAATCAAATGCATGTCCACTCTTTGGTTGGCCAGAGGCGATCCAAATCCCCAGCCACAATTTGGCATCATTATTGACAGATTTTAATTCAGGATCTTCCTTCCAGATAGAACTACGGGTATTAGAACGAACTCAGATTATAGGAACAGCAACTTCTTCAGCACGTTTTAAGCATTCAATGATACGGTAATATTAGAAATTCAAATCTAATCGATCTAGAGATGAGAAAGTACTAGTACAAAGCATGTAAAATGGAACTCGTAAAATAGTGGGGAGTCCATCTAGAGCAGTAATATGTAAATCAATATTAGAATTTGACTAATCCCTTTAGTAATACCACTTCCTTGTACTTGTGCCTGCCAAATTATGGTTAGTCTGGTTCACAAAAGGAGAAATGGCTAGGGGTAAGTGGTCATAATTGCGTTCAGCTTCATTCACGCACACTGTTGAACAAGATATAGCAGTTGAGCAAACACAATGATCAATATTAGATTAAGCCCCACTCTTATGAATGTAAGTGTAAATAAGGTCTTTTTTCACAATTTGGTAGTACTTTGAGAGGGATTCTATGATTAGGTTAGTACGCGTGGACTGGTTAAGCACAATACAGTTGAAATCATCAAAAAGAGCCATTTGAAGCCACTATTTTCTACATCTTTGACTAGATTCAAGTGAGGGAGGCAATGCCTTTTTGGCTACATGGCCGGTAAATATTGATGAGCACACAATCTCTGATGATTATTGCAATGAAACATCCCAAACTTGGGATGATCCCAAAACTTAGCTTAATGATGCAAGCTAGACCAGTAGGGGGTCTCCCTCTGGTGTGCCGGGCAATGGTAGTGAGCACAAAATTCAGACTGGTCTTTTGCAGCAAATTTACACTGACAGCAGGGAGAAGATGCTCTTCTAAAGGTCAAAGATGCGAAAGGGAGAATATACTTGACAATTATGTCGTAGTCTGACATTTTCTGGCTAATTCTGTGGTCCTTATCTTTAGTCCAATTAATATTAGAGGAGCACAAACTTAAGTCCTTCGATTCAGTAGTTTAGGCATGATATTCTTTTTAGACAAGACTACAAAATGGATACGGCAATTGAGACTAAGGGAAAAATGGGGGCCTCCGCAGTAGGTGAATTTCGCATTCACTGCTTGACAGGGGGAGTAACTAGAGGATTCGTGCTGCCCAGCGAAACGAGAACAGTGCACATAACTATCACAGTTGGATATTGTGTAAATAGGAGACTGACATTTGTAGCAACAATGAGGTGGGCTTACAAACATCTGAAATTGAAACACTTCGTATCCCACTGTTATACCAAGCCACCGAGAATTTGAGAGTTTGATTCCATTTGTAAAACTTACTTTTAGTGTCATCGATTTTCTTATTAATTTCGTATCAATCACACCATCAGAGCCCTTAAAAATATCAAGATTTAATTTCTCCCGCATAATTTTCAGTATTGCAAGGTGTTTTTGTTCATTTAACTTGACGTGACAGTCCTTCAGTACACCAGGGATTGCAAGCAAAATCTTTCGCAGCATATATCCAATGCGAACTAATAGCTTATTGCCAGAGGGCTTCATACTCTGTACAGTTTTGGGCTCGCAGACTCAGTCAGCTGCTTACTTTTGCTCAGCAGAATCATTCAATTCAGACGAAAAATTTGAGATAACAACTGTCATAAGATTTTCTGAAGGATGGGGGCTAAGATTCAGTAGTGATAGATAGTTAAGATCATAGGTTCAGTTTAGATTTTTGATAGTCACCTTATCACAAATGGTATCTAGTGTAGTTTCCATTAAAGTTAGTTTAGAGGCAAATTTTGAATAAGCTGCTGCAGATATTACCAGTACTTCCATTGACGAGATGATAACAAAAGTGTGCAGGTCGACTTGTTCATTGTCACATTTTAGCAAAAATTCAAGCATATCATTTAAATGCCTCAGTTTGGCCAGATCACTTTTTTCTGGAGAAGATCACCTTTTCCTGGAAATTCCAGATCTTGAAGGTTTGGTTTAGAGAGGCATAAGACCATAGTTCCGCTTTTGCGCTCTCTATATTATTCTCATCAAAAAAGCCAACGGTATGTTTAGCAACAGAGTCATCATCAACTCTTGCCCAAAGATTCACTTGTAAAAATTTCAGCACAGGTTAATAAATACAAGAAGCGGATTGACTTATAGAATCTAATTCGTTGGGTTTTACCATATCGTAAATAAATCAAAACTCACAATCTTAAATCAGACCAGTAATACGCAAACAAAATCCGTACTATAAAAGCCGATATTAATGATTACTTTTGCAAATTGTATTTGCCGTGCAGGAACTAAATGAATAACCCAAATATTTACAGGCTTATAAATCCAAATTGAATCTGCGGGAATTGCGTAGACTCTATTAACCTATCCCCAGCAATTTAAGGTTTTAAGAAATCAAGCCGGTACCACGGCACTTGATGTTCGCTCTCGCTTCCTTCTGCACAATGAATTTTACTATACGATACATTTACTATATATTATTTTTTTATACAATGAAATTTACTATATAAATATCAATTTATTTACAATAAGTTACGCTTAACTTCTTTGACATATTTTTCCTACCAGATTCTCTTCGGTGTAGATTGTGGGTTCTGCTTCTTCCATCCGTCCTGGTGTATGGCAAGCGTTTGTGTTTTACTCTTTCTGATGTTGATGTCACAAGAAACTTGGACAAGCAATCGAACCATCGTATCTTCAGCATCGTTTTGTGAGGTCACCAACAACCACCTTTCGTAAATCAAGGCCAGATATCGTAATTACAAACAAATGCAGTAGAATTTGAAAACTAATTGCGTAGTAAATTGATTAAGTAAGCCAGAAATTCAGAAAATATTAAGACGAAAAAAAAAATTGCAAAGTTTTGAAACTACTACTTTTTACTAATAGTAGTAGCAGTAGAACAATTTTATTAAAAATAAACATTTCTTAATCAATAGCACAACATAAGGGAAGCTTGCAAGGCTGTAAATAAGAGTTTGAATGAAAAAGCCATTAAACAACCACATAAACTGTGTTAATTGATTTTCTTTGAAGTATACACTTTAAATTATCCTGGACTTCTATAACATGATCAGTAGGTACATTTCATATAAGTAGTTGAGGCTAGCCCTAAATTTGGCGTACTTATTCAGTGACCGTGTAAACTTACCCCCTTACTCCCTCCAGGAGTGTTAATTTAACAACTTTACCACATCTGGTGGAAGATGAAAAACCATGGCCGATAAGACAAAATAAAGGTTTATATTAAAAATAAATAAATGGGAATGGGAACACAAAATGACTTCCAATGTAGTGGTGCTCGAATTAGAAAAACTTCGAATATCTTTGCTCGAAATTTGCTTACTAGAAATAAACATTATGGAATAATGGCTCAACAGTTAATTTTAAAATGAAAAAAAAAGTATTTATTATTTAAAGGCTAGAATTAAATCAGGTGTATTGTTAGTACGCAAGTATTATCTGCCTTTTCCATAGCTCAAAGTCTTCATGATAAAGTTAACAATTGGTGCTTGTCAAAGGGTATGGCTCTTAACAGCAGGTAGAGTGCCATTATCAAATTCAGGACCCTTTACCGTATGAGACACGTACAGGAGCAAATCACCTTTACTTATGGGAACGATATTATACCACAAGCTACTATGGTGAAGTTTCTTGGTGTGTATCTTGGCTGATTTTTTATTTTAAACTGCATATAACTCAAACCCGTTTCTTCATCCACCGCCAATCTTCAATGTTGCACTGGGTTAACTCATTTCTTTCTCCAGATGCTATGGTATCTCTTTAATATGCTTTTTTTATCTTTACATTTCTTATTGGTGCTCTGTCTGGGGTAATACTAATAAATCTCTTCTCTGCTTACTTCAAAGAGGCTAAAATATGGCACGGAAGACTACTTTTACTTTCCTTCAGCTTTACCCTTCCTCTGATCTGTACATTCATACTGGAATAGCTCCACGGGATCGTATTGTAGGTAAAAGTAATCTTTATTTAGCGCATTCTACTTTTCTAGGTACATTTCCACCAGCTCTTCACCAGTTTTTGTTACAGACAGACTCAGGTAGGTATTCTTCTTTCTTACGAAATTCTTCTCGCAGATTTATTTTACCCAGAGGGTCATTGACAGTAGCTCAGAGGTGTCCTGCTTATCAATCAGTTCTATTATGGAACTCCATCCCTCCCGATGTACCTCTATTTCTCTTTGTAAAGACAGTTTCTTGTCTGGTATTTCCAGTTTCAGATTCTTTTTTTGTTTTTTAATTATTATTGTTATTTTGCTGTAATTTATCGTCTCTCTTATGATTATTTAATATATTATTCTAAAACATTTTTGGACCCCATCTTAATTTTGCATCTCCTTTTTTCATTCCAATTATTTTTCAGCTATATGTTTTATTTTTCTTCTACACCTCCTATATGATAAATGTCCTTCTCTTGTTTCAGTTTTTTTCTATTTTATGTGATTTATAAGTGTTTTATTTTTTGTTTTGTTAGCCCATTACACGCTAAGCTTCCTGGGTTTCGTATTTTCTTTACGTTTTGTAATTGTTCCTTTTTAGTATTAATAAATTGATTGATTGATTAGTATAAATGGTTTTAGTATACAAGCGTTAGTCATTAATGCACACTGGGTAATGCAGTGGTCCTTGCTTTGGCTACAGGCTATAGACTTACCATTTTAGGAAAATTCCTCAGCAAGTTAGCATTTGGAACAAAAAAAGGATTGTTATCACAACCATCGTAGGCATGAAGCTACGATTTCTGTGAGTTTTAGGAGTGAATGCAATTCAAAAATCTGGTATTTTATGGGACCAAATAAGTATTAGAGTGGTTCTTACCAAAGCTAACCCAAATACTAGGGTAGTTGTGTAGCGTCACAAGCAAAGAAAAGACAAAAAAGTAAAAATTTGTAACTAAGCACTTAATAAAAGTGTTGGAAAAAATTATCCTAATAAGGAAGAAACAGAATGTGGAAGTTAAAAAGAAATCACTAAAAGAGGTCCAGAAAATTGTTACCTTGTTGATAATGCTAGTGCAAGCCTAACAAAATCCAGTAAAAGTAAGCGATGATCGTGGAGAATGGAGACACAGGAATAGGCCTTATAAAATGCCCTCCTCTCCTTAAGAAGAGAGCCTCCATCTGAAAAGATATATTAGTCGTGTCAGCAATGGTTTAGACTTAACTGAGCTATCCATACAATATATGTCGGAAGAAAGTTTAGATTTGAACTTTTGGCCATGGCTTCTTCTGAGCCATATTGATGTAAAGCAAAACTAGTGTATGAAAATCGTTATGTTTGTTTACATAGAATATAATCCCAAACTAGGACAAACAGTAAAGGTAATGTATCAGTTTGGATAGTCAGTGCTGATAATTCTGGTCCATCCCTACTGCTACTAAATAACTAGGTTTACACTTACTGAGCCTCCAATCTGCTCTCATTTCTAGTCTAAGAAATAATCAGTACAGCTTAGTCGAATAGACAAAATACTAGAAAAGAGATTCTATGGCCTTAAGCCAACACACATGTATAATATGCCAGCCAATTTCTACTAGCTTAGCAGAACACTAGATGCAATTTAGAGCAGCTAATCAGTTTCTTTCTCCTTCCCAAACCCTTCAAACCCTCTCTTCTTACAACCTTCCTATGAGTCAAATTTTTGTTTAATCCTTCTTGGTATTAATTCTTCTCACCCAGTTCAGTGAAAGATGCGTTTTGTTTAGCAATAATTTGCCAAAAAGAAAGATATGTAATTTTTAACCCTTAAACTACATAATTTGTCCGAGCCTTCTCAATCCTTTTCTCTAAATAGCCTTAGAAAGGAAAATTGTACAATATTTTTTATTGGGTTTACTGTTTTAAATAAGGTCAATCAGAAGGATATTCAAGAGAATCCGTTGACAATTCGTATGGAGAATGTCTGACAAATTATCTTTCGCATTTTGCAAGTACCAACTTCTGGTTTTTATTGTAAGCCCCCGATTTTATTACTTATATTTAAAATAGCTATATTACCCAAAGGAATAAATTCATAAATAATAAGTATCGAAAAGATACAATTTCTAATGAATAATTGAACAAGGATTATTGTACAGATTTAATAGGCATGCCAGTATCTGTGGTGGCCCTAGGCAAGGGCATACCTGTAGTTAGATTGGCCCTAGGCAAGGGCTTGCCAGTATCTGATTAGGCCCTATGCAAGCGTGTGCCAGCATTTGTGTTGGTCCAGGGCAAGGGCATGCCAATATCTGTGCTGGCCCTAGGCAAGAGTGTGCAGCTAGATGGGTGCTAAGCAGGGTGTGCTTGGATATGTGTTGGCCCTAGGCAGAGCGTGCTCAGATGTTTGTTGGCCCCAGGCAGGGGTTTTTTACATCTCCGTTGGCCCTAGGCAGATTGTGCTAGAACCCATTTCCCTTTTTTCCAACTTCTCTTTCAATTTATTTACATGTAAAAATTTAACGATTTCTGTCAATAAAATTTACAATGAATTTTTTATTACCAAAGGCCTTAGATTTGAATACTGGAAATCTTCAACGTGTATTATAAGAACTACAACTATACAAATAAAAACTAGTAAATTCTAAATTGTTGTAAAACAGGATTTAGTTTTACTATTGGTGTTTCAGCTTTTGAAAAAAGTCGCGGTAAATCTGTGTTAATTTTGTTCGATGATGTGATTCGAAAATCTTTGTCATGAGTGTAGTCATAATTGGGTGCTGAGTTTGTATGAGTAGAAATTCGCTTAGAGCCAAGACGTAAACTGAAGTTGAAATGAGTAGACGTTTAAGACTTATTTTTATATTATTTTTGCTTTTCCAAAACAAAAGAACAATTTCAAAGTGCTTGCCTTTCAAAGAATTGGTTTTGGAAAAAATAAGTATGGAAAATGAATGCTTAATAAAATACATAAGAAACTTAAAACTCTTCCTTCCATCAAGATTGCCGTATAACTTTACAAATGTACGTACAAATGCGCAACGATCTGTTTCTCCAAAAATAAGTCCAGTTCAAAGTATTATCCAGAACAAAGGAGCTCCTTGGATTGAAGCCTTAATTGCAACTGAAATACTCGTACCAAAGGTAATATTTTTATATTAGAGCTATGAACGGTAAATGGAAAATATCCGTTAAATTGATGTATTTATATTAGTTTAACATTTGAATTCAACCATCTCTTTCTCATGATGTTTTAAAAGGCATTTAATTTGTCCAAAAGGTTCATATAATTAAATGAAGTGGCTTTTTTATGGATATTTCTGAATCCACATTGTCTCAAAATAACAAATTGGTGTCCAAAATTTGAAACTGGGACGTCATATCTGATCGGCTTTAAAATAATGCCCGTAAAGTTGGCTCAAACTCCAAAAACTATGCCCCCCAATCCCTCATGGGAATTCCTCTGTGAAAGTTTCACCCAACATATAGTACACCCATCGTTAATATTGCTCAATTCATTTCCATCCTCGCTACATATCCTCCCTCGTAAAATTTCTTGCGGACAAATCCGCATGAGAGATTCTCCTTAGCATGGTTTCATTTTAAAAAGACTAGTTTCTAATTGGTTTCATAATCACTCTGAAAATGCCCTCTTCTACATATTTTATTCTACAAATAAAATGAAAGCTATTAAGCCGAACTGGCTAGAGATGACAATAAACAACAAAGAGAGATAAAACTCTACGAAAAAAAAACCTCAAACGAGATGACGGCCAGTAGAGAGGAAAGACTGAAATAACGTGGATATTTCACCTGTATCCCAACAAGGCGTCCTCAGCACAAGATAAAAATAAAAGTAAACTAAAAACTAATAAAATCACTACCAATAATAATAAATACAATTGTTGGTACTTATCCAGATAGGGAAAAGAAGCTATTCGAGTTACTTCAATGAGAGCGTCAAAGCAGCTGAGGAAATATTATGAAAATTTAAACTTAGTTAACTATTCTGTTGCAAAATAATTCTCTTGTAACCTAATATTGAAGCAACTTTTTTGGTCTAATAGGTAATCTTGTCCCCTGGTGAATGCATAAATTTTAATTCCCTTATTGATTATTGGTTCATTCTTTAAAAGAAAATCATAAATTGGGTCAATATTTAAATTCCCTGTATCTCTATTTATTGAAAGATTAGCAAATATATGTTTATTAATTTCTATAGCCTCCCTCACCCACTGAGAAAAACCGTTATCATTAGAAATAGCTCTAGCCTCATCAAATTGTGTAAAATGTTCAGGATGAAAGAATGTATGTTCAGCTAGGGCCGAAACAAAAGTTTTCGGAGGCTTTATTAATTGTAGGGTTTTTTCTATTGAGTTAGGATAAATCTTTCAGTAGGTTGTTGGTGAGTTCTACCAATAGTAAACTTTTCACAAGAACAAGGAATTTTATACACCCCACTAACTAAATCTCCCCGGGTTAAATCCTTCCCAAAATTGAAAAAACTACCTAATGGTCTCACTGATTGGAAACAAATATCAATGTTATGTTTATGCAAAATTTGCTTAAGAATCTCCCCCAAAGTAGGTACATAAGGCAAAGAAATGAACCTTTTCGGTAACTTTAATTCCGTGCACTGTGAAACCCCAATAACCCTAATGTTGTGTTTAATGCGTCTATTTTTTATTATTTTATCGATGAATTTAATCGGGTAGCAATTACAAAATAAAACATCCTTCAAATACAACAATTCAGAATCTAAAAACTCCTGGGAACAAATTCTGAAAGCTCTATCCACTAGTGCAATCACAATCCCTCGTTTTACTGTAATAGGGTGGCACGAGTGAAAGTTCAAATACCTATAACTGTGTATAGGCTTTCTATTATACTGAAAAAAGTAAATAGAACTCACTTTTAATCAATAGGATATCAAAAAAGATAGTTTTTCATTTTCTTCAAACTCCACTGTAAGTTTTACATTTTTGTCAAAACTATTTAAATGTTTATGGAAAAGGTCTAAAGACTCTAAACCGTGTTTCCAAATGCAAACCACATCATCCATTAATCTGAACCAGAAACAAGGGGAGGGCCTAAAACTGTGTATAGCGGAGGTTTCAATAGATTCCATGAAGAGATTTGCCAACAAAGGAGAGAGAGATGCCCCTATAGCCAAACCAAATACATGTTTGTAAAATTCACCTCTAAAACCAAAATAAAGAGAATGTTCATTGGCAAGGATAACCAACTTCATAATGACTTCAATCTCCAAACTAGCCATGGTCACATCTTGTATCAAATCAAAGGGTTTTTGTAATTTAATCCTTAATATATCGTCGCACTTTTTCACGTTACAATTTGAATGCTCGGACACCACATCAAAACTACAGAGAATTGAATTCTCCTCCAATGTAAAACTTCTTAACTTATTAGTAAGATCAGTGCAGTTTTTATATATATGATTTTTGTGTTCCTAAGAGTGAACACAATGCCACCGACAACCACTTTCCTAATTTTGCCACTGGTGATGAGAAAATTGATACAACGGGACTGAGGGGGCCTCCCATCTTATGAATTTTGGGTACATAATAAATCTTTGGTGTGGAACAATCTCTTGGATAATTTTTTTTTGTAGAGTTTTATCTCTCTTTGTTGTGTACTAAAATTCAAAATATGCAATAGCCTCCGGTTGATTCCTCTGGAACATCTCTCTAGAAAAATTGAGTTGGCAAAGAAAATATAAGAAAATTAAAAATAATTTCACATAGGAAATTCCTGTTTCATTACCCCAGTGTTCTGCTTGAAAAATTCACTCCACGGAAATATCCCGTCCCAATGAATATTCTTCCTATGGAAATCCACCCCAAGCCGAAAATCCCCCCATCAAAATATATTTGCCTACTTTCTCATACCAATTACTATTTATAAGCAATGGGCAAATTTCATAGCTTGCACGCCTCTCCCCATAGACTCTAGGGGGTCATTCTATCCCTAAAAACAAAATCATTTGATCTTTCAACGTAGTAAACAAATAACTATCTCAAGATTTTGATCAAATACATTTGATGAAAAATAGGGTGCAGAATGGGGACCCAGTTGCCTTCCAAATCTATTTGGTCACTTAAATAGTGCGCTGAAATTAGTCAGTTTACGTTCAAATGCACTTTCTGCTGGTATGCTACAACCATTATTTCAATACAATCAGCCATTGGAAAAACAACAAAAAAAGAAATAAACACGAATCCTTGATGTTTCTTCTGGTAAGAACAGCAAAATTACATTTTTTTTGTATATAGGAGATATAATTTTGAATTAAAATGGAATAGTTGTGGGCATCAAATCATGACTTATTGTAGAAAAAGCCATGACAGATAGTCTAATTGAGTGAGAAGAAAAATCTGACATTCCCCCCCTCATTGTCGACGATACTATCTCCCACTTATGCTAGACCTCTCATGTCACTTCACAATGCCAAACTAGAGTCAAGTTGTTGAGGTTCTCTTAGGTTATTCACGCTTGGTTCTTCCATTACAATGAAAATTTGGTACTCTGAGTACTCTGATACTCTGAAACTGATTACTTTG
The DNA here is from genome assembly GCF_032884065.1 of Artemia franciscana. Classification (NCBI taxonomy): domain Eukaryota; kingdom Metazoa; phylum Arthropoda; class Branchiopoda; order Anostraca; family Artemiidae; genus Artemia; species Artemia franciscana. The sequence continues at coordinate 110,144 of NW_027068553.1, forward strand.
GTATTCTTGGATCCTGAACTTCGGTATTCTTTAATCCAACTTGGTGCAAATATGTCTATTATATCAACTCTTCGTTTTTGGTATGCTAATTCATATGTTCGACTCAAGTCAGGTGACTCCTACGTTGATAATTTCCCCATCCGTTTTCGTCTTAGGCAAGGGGGAGTCTTATCCCCTTATCTTTTTAATGCTTGTCTTTATTCTGTTTTGCCACGTATTAATCCATCATGTTTTTTAGGCTTAACTAATATTTCGTCTATTGTATATGCATACGATTTACTTTTGATCAGCTGCACAAAATCTAGCCTAATTAAGTCGACCCAGCTTGTTTCTAAGTCTTTTGAGGAAATTGGCCTCAAACTTAATACTGAAAAATGTGAATATTTAGTTTTTAATGCTAAGCATCAAAGTAGTGATCTTGATTGCGGAGTAGTGATCTGATATTAGTACTTGTTCATCTTTATCGGCTTTTCGATCTTGTGGGCTTAATGATATTAAAAGTAAGCTTAAAATTGGGTACGCGAAAATTGTCCCGAACCGAGGTAAGGTAGATTTTCACGAAAGGCTTTATCTAGACTTTACTCTACATATTGCGATCATTCTATATTGTTTCTTTCCGGTCTGCGCCCGTTTTTTAATAATCAAGATTTGCAAGGTATAAGAGTTCTGTTTTTTCGTTATTGTAAATATCTACTGTATCTGCCGCGTTCTTATAGAAATCAGAAGATTATCAGAAAGTTTTGTGCCACTGATATTATTTTTGTTTATAAGAAACTCTATGCTAGATTATGTGCTGAGGCCTGTCAACGCTTGGGTTCTTACCACCCTTTAATAGACTGTATTAATTGTATTGTTTGTGTTATCTTGTTTTTCGTTCCTTAATGTTTTTACTCCACTTAAGTTGTCAAAACAAGCGGGTAACAAATAAATTATTATTATTATTATTATTATTATTAATATATCTTGATTTTTGGGAGTTTCCCCTCCCCTTTTTAAGAAAGCAGGCAAATTTTCTCATACTTTTAACTTTTAATGGGTAACACAAAACTTGATGGATTTTATATATTTAGTATAAGCATGATAAGGCGATTCTTTTGATGCATATATTAATATTGAACTTTAGTTTTTTCGCGTTTCTTAAACTATTGTGCCAAGTTGCTCCTTACTTTCGGTTCGTTACTACGAACTGTTTGAAACTTCTCCATGCATGAAAAATCTCATTGTCAATACTTTTTTACACAATTATGACCACAAATTTACTGCTAAGACCTTTCATTTCGAAGTATCTACACACAAAAATCCTTGACCCTATCTTAGTTGGAATATGGTAATTCTACTATGCTAGAACCTGAAGTAACTGAGGTATAAACGTATTTAAACAAGGAACGAGTTCTTTCAGCTTCGGTCAAAGCAAAGTTAGTAAAAAAATGTGCATATTGTCACTCGCTTCCCAAAAGAATACAAAGTTTATAAAAGTTCTTGAAATTATAAAAATGAAAGAACTCCAGCCTCCACTGACTTAAAAATTGAAATAAATAATGATTTAAATGATGATGCAACACATATTTCTTTTGACAAGATAATGGGGCACAAGTATATTTGTAAAATTTGCTTCTGCTGGGAGTTCTGGATTATTTGACTGACTTCACTACCTCACTTTTTGGTATTCATCTTTAACACTTCGAATTAAGAAAATGCAAACTAAGAAAGCTTTTCCTGTGTGTAGCTATATTTGAAAAATAGTACATTTGGAATGATAAAACTAGAGAAGAATTATCCGATAAATGATAATTCAATTACATCCACTTAGTGCATTGAAAAGTATGAAAGTTTAGAGTAATTTACACATGCCTATTTTTCTACATAAATAGTAAGTAAAATCTTCAGAATGACAGATGCAGGCACAGCCTATAAAGTCTTAAAATAAAACAATGTGTTCTTGGATAAATTTAACAATTTTACAATAATTGATTTTGATTTTCTTATATCAGTGGGATTTGAAGGCACAGATCAGTTCTATATTAATTTATATATTCCACCTGAGCTCGTAGACAAACTATTAAATGATATCTTAGGTCCCGTAGTCACTTGATCTATAGCAGTAATTAATCAAAAAACAAGAAGTTATTTCAACTAAAAGTAAGGGACAACACTAAAACACAAAATGAACAAAATTTATTTGAGATGGGTTGCCCCCCTCACCACCTCAATTTTCACGCTAAAGTTTCTTAAGTACCTCTAAAATGCTGCTTATTGTTCTAATTAAACGAATCTTTTGGATTAGGATTCCTTTTTTAAGAATTTATGACAAAATTCAAACTTTACCGTAAAGAACAAGGTATTGAAAAAGAAGCAACCTCCCTCATGCATGTTATCATTTATATTCTTTTTAGTTTAAATATTGCTCCTTAATTTTAATTGAAAAAACTTGTTTCTCTTAATATTATTTCTGATCAATAATGTAATAAAATCTGGCTCCATTTTCCGGAAAAATACCTTCTCCCGAAGGATTTTTAAGATAATTCAATCTTGGTGAAAATTTACGCCACACAATCATCTGTAGTATTTCCACGCGTAAAATTGAGTTGACAAAGAAAAAGCACGAAGAATTTCGTGTAAGAATTCTGGCAAATCCCCCAGTCTAAAATTTTATCAGGAAATTACAGCCAAACAGCCTAATAGTAAAATATTAACTGGTGTATCAATATTGACACGGAAAAGCCCACGTGGCTTTGTTTCAGTTAAATGTGTATACTTATACTTGGTGCAGCACTAGACATAGACGCATTATCGGACATCTAGAAAACTTCACATGGCTGATTCCCATTTGCTGCGGTAATTAGATTCGTTTATGTTTTTTCATGAAAATTTATTTACCTGACGATTTGCTTCCCCAAGACATACCCTCCTCCTTTCTCAAGGTGGGCCTGGGACTGGTTATTGTTGATTACATCAATGACAGTTGAGGAAAGAATTCAGAAGATATGGTAAAAAAGATTTGTTATTTTTTCTCCTCCGCAACTTGTAGGGCATTTAGACGTCATAGAGGTCTAATTATTGATCTCGTTTTAAAGTAAATTGCATAATTTATTATATTCTTTAATCAACGAAATGCAAAATTTCAATAATTCATTAAATAAAATAATTTGGGTATCCAAGATGGCGAATGAAGTCATAACTGTGGGTTATGCCCTATGCTAAAGATTAATTAGGAGTTTTTCAGAAGGTATAAGTAATAGAAAAAACTTTGTTGTTTCTGACTTAATTAACAACATAAATGAAGCAAAACAATTACTGAAACTAAATTAAAAATAGATAAAAGCTGGGAAGAAATTATATAGCATATATAACGACTGGTGGAAGAAGACGAATGAGTTCAAACAGATAAAGCGAAAGATATAGGAAATCTTGCATAGGTTAAAAATATTAAAGAAAGAACTTTATTCCAATGTAACAGAAGAATTTAAATGTTTCATTAAGGAACAAGATATTTCACTTTTAACATCAAAAGAAGTTAGTAAAATAAATGCCAAATTTTTTATTGCTTCCCAGGAGAACACAAATTTTATAAGAGCAATGATTTTATAAAATTATAATACAGAAAGAGAAAATACCCAATCTGACTGAAATATTAAAATAAATAATCTTACGTGTGATGATTCAACGGACTTATTTTTTGACAAGCAAATGAATTCAAACAACTATATATAAAGTACATTTTGAAAAGTTTTTTTCTGTGGTTAATGGGGGCATATTATATTAACTTCACTTCCTGATTCCTCAGAGTTTGTCTTCAACTATTCCAACTAAGAAAATGCCATAGGCTTTTCTTGTTTGTATTGATTTTTGAAAAAAAAATATTAAAAAAGCATAACATGAATAGTGAAACTTCACATAACCAATCCAGTTAAAAAATTCAATGACTCTCACTTAGTACTTTGAAAAGTATAGAGGTTTAAGTGAATATACAACTGCATCTGTTTTCCTATTAATAATAAGTGTAGTCTTGAGAACGGAAGAAACAGATATTGCGATTAAAGTCTTTAAATGCAGAAATATGCTCTTGGACGAATCTTTTAATATGACAACGATTGACTTTGGTTCTTCTAGATTAATAAGATATTAAGAAACAAACCAGTTCTATTCTGATAGATATATTCCACCTTATTTCGAAGATAAACTATTGAATTATATACTTGGTCCAGTAAACACTTGGTCTTTTTGGTTATTGAAAAAAAATTAAACTGAAACCAGGGAGTATATTAAAATTTAATACGAACAGATATTATTATGTATATGAGGTGGGTTGCCTTATCCTCAACCCCTCGTTCTTCAAGCTATAGTTTCTTTGTACTTTCAAAGAGCTTCTTATTGTTCTGTTCCATTACAGTTCTTATACTGCTCATTACTTTGAGTTGAAACAAACCTTTAATTTTTTTATTACCGCTAAAGACCAACTGTTTAATGTACCACCTATAAAACTTAATAGTTTGTCATGACCTAAGGGAAAAATATCCATCAGAATAGAAATGATTTTTGCTTTCTAATCCCAGTAATGTAGAAGAACCATACTCAATCGTTGTAAAATTTTAAAATTCATGTTTTCTTAGACTAATATCCACAATAATATTTAATACTAATACCCTCTTTAAAATTACTGAGAACTTGCCTAAGACACTCTTCTTTCAAATCTACGAAAGATTTGAAAATATACAAAGGCGGAGTTGAAGAATTTAAATTCACTAGTTTTTCAAGAACATAATAAACTGAATGGGAACCGAATTTGGACAAAATAGGTATTGAGTTTGAAAACTACGAACCAAACTCTTGAGTATGACTAAGAATCAAGTCAAGACAAATTAGAGAAAGATTTTTATATGAGTTAGGTAAGACTAAATTTGGCAATATCTAGGAAGTAGAGTTTATTTAGCTTTATTGATGACTCATGTAGAAATATAACATGTATAATCCAAAATTTCGTATTTGAGCTGGGGAAATAATTATATTTAAATGAGGCATTAATTACAGGAGCAAAAAGACATTTATCTAGCATCATGTGCGTGATATACTACATTTTCAGAAAGTAGGATATTTTGAAAGTTATAGATGGATAGTGATAGCTACTTAATTCACCCAGCCTCACCTACCTTCGACATCAAGACAAAGTCTTTAGCTCAAAGCTATTTGCAGTGTCTTACATATTAGAAACGTAATATTTGAAAATTCTGGTGCCTATTATTTCATTTGATTTACTTCAACACGCTCCAAAACCTTCCATAAAAATTCCGATTTAGCAGTGTAGTAGAATTATGGTTTAGGAGATTTATGGTATCTCGAAAAGTGGCTGTAAAAAAGAAGATCAAACTTTCATAAATGGATATGCATAGTTAAAAATGTCCTGGGGTAGTATTTTAATGTCATTTTCTCCCTACTCCCCCTCTAGTTACTGGATATTGTTACTTATTATTGCTTATTTTCTGCGCACATTTATGTAAATCTTTTCTTCACTAAGTTGAATTTTATTAATTTTGTTCTTCCCAGCCACTTGTTTTCCATAAAATCCTACGAAACATATACAAGGCTAAAACTGGCTTAGTGACACTATAATATAGGTCCTGGCCGTTGTCTGTCTTAATATGACCATTAAAGCTATCGAGCAACCCTTTAAAATCAAACCAAATTTAGTACAAACGGACCCCAGCTAGTAAATTTTGAATATTGAGTTTAAATTTAGTAAGTTTTCGAAAATTTAGTGAATTTTTCAGTAAATTTATATGAAATATTAAAAAAATTTAATGAAGATAATTTTGAGTATTCTAATAGGTGCGTTCGGTACACAATGTTGCATGGTCAGTTTTTGCTCAGTAATTATGAAAAATTGACAGAAACAATATGCAGCTCCCACTGGTGTGGGAAGTTTTCTTGAAAAAAATAGTTTTTTTTCCAATGATTAGACAGAAACCGAAAGCTATTGAGTCCTTAAAAACATTTTGCCTAGCTTTTCCTAACGAATGATTCCTCTATATGCTCATTGCTAAAGAAGGTAAAACACAGACCTTGCCTGTTTCTGCGTTTTTCTCAGAAAAATGATTGAGACATAGGTAATCAAGCTAGCCTTCGTAATACAAGCTATTTTTGTGGGTACTTATTTTCGTGTCCAAGTTTAATTCCAAGATATTTCATAAAAATTGAAGTTTCTTCCATAATATCCATAGTAGTAACCTCTAAGTATTGTTTTGATATAATATATATACTGTATGATCTAGCGGTTGACCCAAATCCAGTTGACCCGAGTTCGATTCCCGGTATAAGAAATTTTTACCTTTGACAATTTCTTAAGAAAAAAATTAAAATAAATTTGTGTTATATTATCTTATCTAAAGATAAATATGTAAGCATCATAATCAATTTGATGAATCCTTTTAATACTTCCGTTACTAGGGGATAAATATTTATTTCCTTAATGTAATGCAACACAGATTTTTCAACAACTATGAGCTAGAGTTGGTTCTTTACTATAACTCTTTTGTAATAAACCATATTGATCGTTTTTGTAAAATTTTAACAATCCATGACATAAAATTATTTTATTTGAAATTTTCAGGAAATGCTCTAGTTTCAATTTACCATTCAAACTTTTTGTTAAAACTCTAAAGGAATTAATACATTCTATCTATATGTCTTTAATATGTTAAAAAAAAATGATCTTCATATGTAAGATGATGTTAAAAAATTTGCTATTACAGTGTTGTACAAAACTAATTTTATGTATAAAAAAGGCTCTATTTACTATGCACAGTGGTATAGTTAATTCTTTAATATAATATTTCTAGTATACTACTGCTGAGACCCTGATTTGGTTATTATTGGCCATGTTCATCTTGTATTAAGTTGTGTACTGTCATTTTACTTAAGTATATAGTTCATTCTTTATTATAAATCTGAAAAAAAAGAAAGTGAAAAAAGTGCCCTTAATACAGAATATCATAGTTCAAGCAAATTTTCTTGTTTTTCCAATCAATGGATTATCTTGTTTGTTGGAGAAAAAAGTTTTAAGTTTCCTATATAAGGGTTGTGGACAAGGTAATTTTAATAGTATACTTTTTATTTTGATCGGACTTTAGTTTTAGGACTGTACGTGATCGTCTCTTATTAAGTTACAAAATACTGCTGCAACCCAGATAGCAGAAATGTCAATTTGAAGTCTAAACAAAAGTTCAATTAATAACTTCTCTATCAAATTCTTATGACTGACACCATATATGATGAACTTTGTCAATCCTTTATGTAAAATCATTATGTAATAAATTTTATTTGAAATTTACATATTAACAAAATATCTAAGAATTTAAATACATTTTTTCAGTTTACAAAATAACTTGTAGTAATCTTTATCTCCACTTACGTTGAAATAACAAACAGGAAAATTCTACGGCTTTTACTACGCCAAAACAGTAAGAGACAAAAGTCAGAGAAACTAGCACCTAAGTAAGTCGAATATGTAAATAATGATGAAGTCCACTCTGCCTTTCCAGCACAAACATCAAAAACAAGGAGAAAAACAGTGAATTAATTTCGTAAGACAGTAGATTTCTAATTTGAATGAACATTGCCAAACATAAACATATAAAAAAAAGACTTACAACAGCATACTATCAGTAAAACTAAATTTTTGTTCTTTTTATTTTTTAAAACTGTATTTTGAAAACAGCTAGGTGAAACAAGGCAATTCATTGAAATGAAAGAAGAATATTTAAAAACACGTTTTTATGGCTAATATTGCCGTTTTGGCAGCTAGCCTCAAAGGTCTTTTAGTAACTGGCTTTGTACTAATGTCCATTTGTTTTTAAGATATTCTTAAGATAGCTTTTAATTAAATTTCTGTATAGAATGAATGGATGAATGAATTTTATTACCCGTAAAAGTATAAAAAACACAAAGTACGAAGTATTATAAGTAAAAAAAACAAAAACATTAAACAGCGAAGAAAAAATTTAAACTAACAAAACACAACATGGACTAATTTACCAGTATCAATATGGAAAAAAGGCTGCAGAGGCTCATAAACGTGAAAAAATTGATAGTCTTTTACATAAATCATCACTGAAAGACCGAATCTGAGAAGGAACATCAATTAAACCAAATCGAGCAATTATTTTGTTGTTTCGGTGCCATCTAGGAAGCCGGACAAGGAATTTACTATATCTGAAATAAGTTATAAGTAGAGTATGTCGATCTTTCTTATGAAACAGCTGAGCCATGCCTGATAATAACAAAAGCACAGGCGCGCAATAAAGGTTATAAATCATGCACAAACTGTTGCTGTTATAACGGCTTTTGTTTGGGGATATTTTTCCGTAAGCGACGCGTAGGTTTTTCATGGCTTGATTCACTAGGGATGAACAGGTATTGGAAAGTGTTGGGCCGAAACCAAGACCAAGCCAACTAATTATATTAGAACATGGTAGAACTGCAGTCCCAGCAACGAATGGTACGACCACATAAGGGCTACTAAAACAAACAAACTCGCATTTTGACGCATTAACTGACAGTCCAATCTTAGATAGTTCATTGGTTAATATAGTAAAATTAGAAAGCAATCCACGGCGAGTTCGGGCAACAAGAGGAACGTCATCTACACATGCAATAGAAGAAAAACCAATATTACCGTAAAAAACAGAACTCTTAAGGGGAGGCAGGCACGATGAAAGCACGCATTTAAATATGCTAGGAGACAAAACGGTACCTTGCCGAACTCCCTTATTAATTTTACCGGGTCAGATATTTGGCCATTCCAGGTAACTTGAATTTTAAACTTTGAATACCAAGAAGGCAATAAACTTGGCACGGAAGGATTAACACCTGAAGACGCAAGGGAAAATTGAGCCTGAGAATGCACAATAGAGAGAAAGATGGGTTTATTGATATAAATAACAAAACAAAACAAATGGCCCAAAGCAAAGCATGTTTGGGCTTACAACCCCAATGCACATACAAATAAAAAGCAATACGAGAAGAAGAAGAAAAGAAAAAGGAAAAGAAAAGGAAAAGATAAAAGAAAAGAAAAGAAAAGAAGAAAAAAAATCAATTACCCTGCAATTCAATCGTCATGGAATTACACTTCAAAAAATACAAAACAAAAAGAAACTAAAACCACTTGACCAGTATCACCTAGAACAAAACCAGCATCTTGGCTCCACTTGAGGTCCGCTCAACTATGAAAACCATAAATATTAAGACAAAATAGCTTTAATTCCCGCCGAAATTCAGGAAAATTAGCCGTGTTTCTTAAAGTCGTAGGTAAACAATTCCATGCATGGGGTCCTAGATGCCGAATAGAAAATTGAGATGTCGATATTGTCAAAAGCTCCAGAAATATCAACAGCAAGAGAGTATAAGGACATTTTAGTTTTTAAGGCATCTTTCATAAGTCGGCTTAAAACATGATGTGCATGGGAGCAACCGAAATCTTTCCGAAAACGAAATTGAAAAGGCGTAAAATCACAATTCGACTCAATTTCTGGTAGGAACCAATGTTCAAGCAACTTACTTAAAAAACACGATATTGTAATAGGACGATAATTTTCACATGACGTCCTTGCCTTGCTTTTGACTAGATGTTAAACGACCACAAAGGAAACTATCAAAAACAAGCGACTGTGCTAAGCAAGACTGGAAAAATATTTGTAGATGTTTAAGTAGAGCAGGACAATCATAAGCAAAAAATCGGTAATAATGGCCGTCACCATCAAGACTATTTGAGCACTTAATTTTTCTTAACACCCGGTGAATTTCAGATATTGCTACAGGCAGGAAATGAGCCTGCATGAGAGGGTATGGTAAAAGCAGTTTAAGCAACTTATAATAAATTACACATTAAATACACTGAACACACGCTTATAATGATCAACAAAATTAGCTAGCTGGAGACAAGATAGGGTAGATGGGGAACATTTCTCACTATTAATAACCTTATTTCAGGAGGCCTTATCGGTAGGGCATGGCCATGCATTTAAGCGTGCTCTCTTCAAACTGGCCTTATATTTAAGTTTACACTTTTGTTTCACAGAGAAAACCACTCCGGACGATTGTCGGTCACATGATATCCACATACGTAGGCAAAATTGGGTTTTTTGCTTAGCACATTTTACTTCAGGATCAACGCTGCAATTAGGCTTCCTTGTACCAATCCTAACTTTATCCACAGGCACTGCAACTTTGGAAGCTGATTTACTGCAATGGACAATTTGATAATAATAGCAATTTAGGTCAACTCTACTAGAAGACGAGGAAATTGACTTTTGCAGCTGGTGATATGGCACTTTTATGGTTGACGTTAGCAAATTAGCGTAGTAAGCTATAGTGGGGCACTAGCACTATCCCAGTTCAACTTCGTATGCCAATTCGGCTGAGCCGAAAGTGTTTTGCCAGATAGCTCACAGGAAAAATTACAGCTAAGAATAAGGTGATCGTCATCAATCTTCTCTTCGTCCACCCTGACAATCACTGATATTAAGCTGGAACTGGAAGAGATCACGTGATACAGTTTCGATTTTGAAAAGCCTTTGTTACGAATATACGTCAATGGGAAGCTCTTAATTGCGACGTGATATATGCTAGGAAGTGATTCTAGCAAGAGGATTGACCTATCGGAGTTACCAAAAGTGTCACAGTTAAGATCACCAGCTAAAAACCAATTTAGGTCTTTCAAACGTTGACTTTCGAGTAGAGACTTTAAGCTGGAGCAAGATTTAGCGAAAGATGTGAACGATGCTATAGAACGTTGATCGCAAGGTAAGTAAACGTTTATAAAAGCGGTACTGTCATATTGAATCGCTAAGATGTTATCATCATAATGACTCACAGAGGCATTTGATGGGGAACGGAAGAACATTGTTAGGCCACCGGAAGGGCGGCCTCTAGTTTTCTTGGCCTCTTGCGAAAAAAAATGGTGGACAGAAGATCGCTTCAGGCTAGAACCGTTTGATTTAGTCAAAAGATGTTCTTGCAAGAACACTATGTCATGGACTAATAATTCATTAAATAACAAGTCTTTGTCTTTTGTGCCGTTAATGTTGAGAGAAGCAAAACTTAAAATAGTAGCTTGGTTCATTTTGGAGCAGAGTTCAGAGAGCCTTTGATCACTGAGCAATTCATACTATAGGAAACATGAGCTTCGCCGCAGTTGGCACATTTCGGAGCCTCTAAGCAAGGATTGTCTTTAGTATTGGAATGGCATACAGAACATTTAGAGTGATTCATCTCATTCGGGGCTCCTGGGTAGTGAGCTAACGAATGATGGATACGTTGTCATCTAAGACACCGTCTGGGCAATTCTTCGTATTCCGATATTTTAAAGGACTCGTAACCCAAGCGCATGCCTTTAGCGAAGGCAGATTTTAGTGCAGCAGAATCAAGGAGCTTTAAACGGAATGTATAAGAACAGCCGATCTGGCTGGCCTCAACAAGACCAGGAATAGTGGAGTTGAGTATACGGCTAGAAATACTATCGGGAAGTCCCCTAATTACTCCAAGAGGTTTGCGATCAATCACTTTAACAAGAATATTTGGATAGCTCGCAACAGCAGATGCGGCAAGAGAATTGGCGAAAGCTTTATCCCGTGTAACAACCCATCTTTTCCTTACCGGATCGGACTTTACCGACATAATTCCTTCATGTCCAGCGAAAGAATCAAGCTTTTCCTTGCTAGAAACGGGGTATCTTAGTTCTGGAACCAGATATTTAAGAAAGTCGGCGTACGAGGGTTTGCGATTGGTACCCTTACTATCTGAGAACAAAGAACTATTTATAGACATTGCTGGACTATTGAGGGGAGCAAGCAATTTTAGCTTATCAAGGCACTGGTTGACTTGACGGTAAGGATAGAATAAGCTGACGCCGGAATAATAGGGACTTCAGAAGGGGATTTGATCACGAAATCTGGAATATCAATATTTTCTACAGAGCAGTGAGAATGAGTAGCGATAAAGTCCGACAATGAACTATTCTTAGCATTGGGTCCCGAACGACGAGGTATAGGCTCATTTGGGAAGCAATTGCTATATAAAAGTTTCTTAGCGTCAAGAACATCTTCATACGGGAAAAAATCACTAGCGTATTTTACAATCGACTGATGGTCCAACCCCTCATCGAGATTGTGCTAAGCAAAATTCAAAACTGGGAAACAATAATGTGTACTGGTATTCCAATTGTCCATGATAAGCATATTTCACTCACGACTCGGCATCAGTCCAAAAACAATTAAGTGAAAAAGGTATATTCACAGAGAAATTCTCATTCACCACAATTATGAAATGATCCACACTCGCTAAATGAATCCAATGAGAATAAATAATAACTTATCTTTGAGTGAGGCTAGTAATTCAGTGATTTGCGAACAATCCAAATATTTCAATGTACTACTCAGATGATATTAGTGCTGAATACTAACTCAAAGCCACAATCCATAAATAATCCTTAAGCCATAATCATATACAAGTTTATAAATTTATCTAACAAGTTTCAATTACAAGTTCAAAAGTAATTGAATCGTTATTTATTCCAAACAGGTACAGAGTTAATCTGGCTTAAATTCAATTAGTTGTTGACTGGTCAAATACCAAAAGAGTACTGTATAGAGTATTTAGTGAATATCAACATCAATCTTCTTGTTTTTCCTCGAGTTCCGATTTAAAGAAATATTATTATTAACCCGAAATCTATTTTCAATTGCTTCTCACATTACCTGCTTTATGCCCAGATCATTGCTAAAAAGGGCAGATTCATAAAAGAGTATCTCTTGGCTAGGATTTTCAAAAGCATGGCTTCTTAAAGATAGAATCAAGAGAAAAATTAGCAATAGTAGAAATTAGAGCTTTGTGATATCAACTTTATGCTGTATAAGACGTTTCTCTAAATTCTGGTGAGTTCTACCTATATAGTATTTGCCAAAGTCGTGTGGTATTTTATTACTCCTCTTTGGGGAGTAACTGGGTTTTTATCTTTGCCAGAATTTACGAAATTTATGATTTTGAAATTACTGGTAAGTACTATATCTATATTCATTATTTTTCGTGCAAACCTTTCTAAGATTCTTGGTGACTTTTGGGATTTTCTATAATACCCCTAAATTTATTTTTACCTAATTTCAAAGTGAAATTAATTGTCAAGAAATATGAATTAAACGCCTAATTTTCAATATGTTTAAACGGGAAAGTTGTGTCCCAACTTATTCCGTGGAGGAATAGAACAAATCGTCTTTTACGCAACAGAACAAAAAATTAAAACCATCACTTCTGCTTTGTTGAGACACCTCCCTTTTGGTCAGGAGTTAATGAAATAAAGGAGAACCATAAAATAGAGGAGAACTATGTTATAGGAAAAATGAGTTTGGATTATTCGAAAATTATATTCAGTTTGTGAAGCCAGAGCCATAAAATTAGTTTAAATTGTTTTAAGTTTTAAAAGTTTCTCTCATTCGAGTTTGACTTCATTGCGCTTTTCTTTCTGGCTTGAATATGGAGCTCGCTTGGTCTGAACATCATAATCCTTGTTCCTGGAAAAGAAGGAAAAACCTCTTCTAGGTGGCACTCACATGGACAACGGAGGCGACGTAATTAGTGCTAATATGGTCCTTACGTCAAAAGTTAAACTTTTTCAACTTTTGACTTAAGAAAGCTTTTGATGAACCAATAGAGAAGTAGTTTTTTGTCAAAAATGTCCAAAATCAGACGTGGTCGGTTCATTAGAAATAAGGGATTAACATTATCTCCTAGAAATATAGATTAAAATTGTGAATAAAGAGAAGTAGAGGAGCATAGCTGATGGTGAAAGGGCTTCTTTTCAACAGGCTTTAGTCCTGTATTCCCCGTTTAGTTGATTTATAGCCTCACTTGAATAAATGCTTTTGGCCAATGCTCAATTTTGACTCCAATTTTGATCCTGAGTGAGCAGAACAAAAACTTGTATCTTATCAGTCTCTTAAATTTGCCTCTTGGGTGCCACCTCAGCCAATCAGAAGTAGCTCCACTATTTTTAAATTAAAAATTGTGAGCCCTTGTGTTGGGTTGTTGCCTCTGAATTATTTGAGTTTTTTTTTTATTTGTTTGCAGTTCTTTTATTTGGTAAATGACGACTTATACTTACGGACGACACGACTGCCCGTCCATCGATTATTCTTTATGGTTGATTGTGTATGGTTATGCTGTTTGACCTTTGTTATTGTATGGATGAGTAGGGTTAAGGCCTCATTCAAGCACTGATCTATACTAACCACAAATGTAGGAAAACAGTCTTCCTTTTCTCCTTCTGTCTTTCTTTTTTCTTTCTTTTTTTATGTGTTTGTGCCGTTGCATTGATGATTTCTCTTTTCATTATATATATATAAAATATATATATATATATATATATATATATATATATATATATATATATATATATATATATATATATATATGTATATATATATATATATATATATATAAATACATATATATATATATATATATATATATATATATATATATATATATATATATATATATATATATATATATATATATATATATATATTATTGCTTGATAGGTCACGACAGTTGGTTTATTTCGAGAAATACAAAAGAAAAAGAGAACCAGACTGAAAAAAGAGGAGAAGAAAAGGGAAGAGTAGAAGAGGAAAAAGAGAAAAAGACAAGAAAATACATCAATCCTTTTTATTATCCTCCCATAATATAATCGAAGCTTAAAGGGACACTAGTGATAGTTGCCAAGCCAACTAAAAATTTTTAGGCATTTGGGAAAAAAAGACACAATTTATTATATTTTTTCCTGTTAGATTGAGTCAAGTCTTCCTTGTAATTGTGTCAAAGGTACAATGACGTTCAAAAGTACAAATAAAAGTTCAAATACTGCGTTCAAAGGTAAAAGTGACGCTGGCTAATTATGTTTTACTTTTGAATTTCAAGCTGTATGTCATTGACTTGTATTTATTCATTGTATGGAGACCTCTAGAATCGTCAGAGCTAACCAGAATTTACGAGGGTGCCTGAAATTTTTTAATTTAGATTAATAAGAAGTTCAGGAAGAAATTTAGACCATAAATTATGTCAAAGGAACATGTTTTTGAATTCCTCCCTCCCCTCAACTGAAATATTTCAAAACACTTATGACTCATGACTTTAGGACTCTAATGAGCCTAACGATGCACCAAAAGTAATTAGAGCACGATTAATGAAAATTCTAGAACCGTAAGTAGAGCATAAATTATGTCAATGAAAGACGTTTTTGAATGCCCCACCCTTCCAATTTTAGTAATTCAAGCTTATAGACTTTAATGACATATTAATTTTGATTAGACCTAGAACCTAACATTAGTCTAATTTGAGATGCTGAAAATATACCAGTTTGACAATGTTGGTTGAAAACAGTTTCTCTTGATTAATCTTAATCATTAACCTTGAATGAATTAATAGTTTTATGTGATTTGATTTCGAGAAGTGGTTACGTCAAACTTCATTAGTAAAAATATTGTCCAGCCCGTTTTTCTCTTTCTAAGATTAAATTTGAATTTAGCATAATTTCCGCACATTCCCCTTATTTCCTTTGCTAAGAATTTACTGCAAGCTGAAAGTTTGTTCTTCACCCTAACACCATTCTCAGTATTTTCAGATCTGGAATCTTGACTACCCAAATGCATATACTGTTTTTAGATTCTTTTCTATTCTTTTCTTCATATAAAATTTTGATCGCACGCCATTTTTGAGAAACTCCAAAAAAAATTTCGAAATCACCATAGATTCATTTCCACAGTAAACTTATACTCATAAGATTATCTGAAGTGATAATTGGTATTTCTAAGTTAAAGTCAGATGGCAGTTTTATTTCTCATTAGGCATTTTTTTTCAGAACGTGTTGTTTTAATTTTGGTTACTATAGACAGCATTTTACTTGGTTGCAGCAAGTACTTCAACCATGAAAACTCCCTAGCACAAAGTAACGAAAAATTTCAAAGACAATTTGACAAAAAAAAGTCGTCTGAATTCTTCAAAGATCGATAAGCTTGCCGATTGGCGGTAGATATAATTGGAGAATATCAGAAAGATGCAGCCCAAGAGCCTAGTTGTAAAATATTATGGTTGTATAATAAGAGGCTTAGAGGAAATAGTTCATATGGGCACGTCTCAGTTAAATGTTTTTACTAATACTTGCTGCAGGGGCAAATGCACACACCACATCTGTTATTTAAAACACTTTGTATGTTTAACTTCCATTCGCTGCAATAGATATATTTCTTCATAGATTTTTTGTCAAAATTTATTTACCCCAAGTCTTTCCACCCCCTGTTGATCCCTCCTTCCTTTTCAAGGCGGGTTTAAGACTGGATATGGCAGATTACCTTAATTATAGTTGAGGGAAGAGTTAAGAATATGCAGGCAATACGATTTGCCATTTTTTCTTCTCCACAGGTAGCAATGGATTTAAACATCATTTAGACATGGGGGTACATTCTATGGGAACTCTGAAAATAATCCAAAAAATTTTTCTTGTCGTCTCGTCAGTGAAGATGAAAATGAATAACAGTAAATAACTCTTTGATTTTGAATTCTTTGATTTTGAATGAATAGTTATCATTTACATGTTGTTGTTTTGCTGCTGAAGAGGGACATTTTAGGTCCCTAAATTGAGTAGTATATTATTGATTGTAAGTACAATTTTAGTAGTTTTTTTTTTGGATGGAATATACGCATACCTATCTACCTGCCTGCCTACTTTTCGAAAAGTTTGAAAATTTGACATTACGCCCCTTCTGTTACTATTAATCTCATTACTTTTTTTCTAGAAGCTACTGAAAGCTACTGGAAGCTACTACCATTGTAAATCATACTTTTAAATGTATTAATTTTTTTAGGAAGGACAGAGAAATTTTTTGGAATACAGAGCTTTTGATGGACTCACATTCTCTGCAACCTTGCACTTGGAAAGATTTTTACAATGGACAGGCGTGTTAATTGAGCCAGATGACCAATTGTATAGTGACATGGAGTCAGTTAACCGAAAATCTTACGGAATACATGCTTGTATAAGCCCAAATGAACACCCATGCAATGCATTTATTAAGCCGTTGCTTAATAGCATTCCAAAAGGTGCGTATGTAAAAACAAAAAAGAGCAAGTTTAAGACCAAGAAATAAAAATAATTTAACGTCTAGTACATGAATAATATGTATATCTATATATATATATATATATATATATATATATATATATATATATATATATATATATATATATATATATATATATATATATATATATATATGTATGTATATATATATATATATATATATATATATATATATATATATATATATATATATATATATATATATGTATGTATATATATATATATATATATATATATATATATATATATATATATATATATATATATATATATATATATGTATATATATATATGTATATATATATATATTAAATGAATCTAAGTTCGTATATATATATACATACATATATATATATATATATATATATATATATATATATATATATATATATATATATATATATATATAATGATGATAGAAGGTAATAAGCTTACCTAAGCTATGGATGTCAGGTGACTGATTTTTCTTCTAACGATAATTTCGACAGGACCTGTGCCTGTCATCATCAGGAATTAACCTGATGATGACAGGCACAGGTCCTGTCGAAATTATCGTTAGAAGAAAAATCAGTCACCTGACATCCATAGCTTAGGTAAGCTTATTACCTTCTATCATCATTATGTATGAAAGTCAGGTTGGCCTCAGAGAATATATTATATATATATATATATATATATATATATATTATATATATATATATATATATATATATATATATATATATATATATACATATATGTATACATACTTGCAAAAGTCTTAGGACTCTTTTTTAATTAACAGGTGATAGGAGGGAACAAGACGCCTCTCTTTTTTCCACTCTTCCAAAGGTTTCCGATCAAAATTTTAGATGAATCTTTTTTACATAATAGTCCAAATATCATATAAGTATCGTTCTAGGATTGATTAAACAAAAAAAACAAGTTTTTTTAAATGAATGTAAGGAGCGACATTAAAACTTAAAACAAACACAAATTACTCCGTAGATGAAAGGGGCTTTTCCTCCTCAATGCCCCGCCCTTTACGTTACAGTATGACTCTTTCTCTTAACTCTACTTTTTAAAACTTTAAAAACTTTAGCGTGAAGAGCGGGACATTGAGGAGGTAAAGCCCCTTCCATCTACGGAGTAATTTCTGTTTGTTTTAAGTTTTAGTGTCACTTCTTACTTTCATTTAAAAAACTTGTTTTTTTTTTAATTTCTGGACGTTTTTGAATTAATGTATGTTTTGATCTTGGCTCTACGCACATAAATAATTAAAATGAAATTTGTATATTAATTTGTTTTGGCTAAATGGCTTTTTCATAGTTTTAATCGGAAGATTTTGAGAAAAAAGAGCGAGGGAGGAGGCTAAGTTGCCCTCCAATTGTTTGATTACTTAAAAAGGCATTAACTTTAAATTTTTTACGAACGTTTTCATAAGTAAAAAATATACGTAACTTCCGAATTAACTTACGTAGTGGACTTCTGCATTCGTATGTTTTTATTGCGTCTATGAGGGGGCTCGCCCCTCGTCGATACCTCGCTCTTTACACTAAAGCTTAAATTTTGTCCCAATTCCCTAAGAATGGCCCCTGAATCACAAAGGCCGTAGAATAAGTAGTTGTAATTACTAAAAATTCTTAAGCGTAAAGAGCGAGGTATTACAAGGAGGTAAACCCCTCATATGCGTTATAATGCCTGTTCGTTTTCAATTTTAATGCTGATCGTCACTTTCAGAAGAAAAAACTTTTCATATTTATTTTTTCATTGTTTTTTTAAATAATGCTAGAAAATCCAGCGCCCCGTCCATTGAAAGTCTCTTCCCCCATGAGAAGTTCATTCATGGAAAGATCCCCCCACGTAAGTCCCCTCCCAAGGGGACTGCGGGGAGTAAGTCGCCTCAGGTGCCCTGATTCGATCCAGTGACTTTGGGGGAAAATGAGCGTTAGAGGGGGTCTAGGTGCCCTCCAGTTTTTTCGGTCACTTAAAAAGGGCACTAGGACTTTTAATTTCAGTTAGGATGAGCCATTTTGCAACATTTTAGGACCACTGAGTCGATACGATCACCCCTGGGAAAAAAAAAACAAATGAAAAAAAAACAAATAAACACGCATCCGTGATTTTTCTTCTGGCAAAAATACGAAATTCTATATTTTGTAGATAGGGGCTTGAATTTTCTACAATAGAGTTCTCTGATACGCTGAATCTGATTGTGTGATTTTGGTTAAGATCGTATGACTTTTAAGGGGTGTTTCCCTCTATTATCTAAAATAAGGCAAATTTTCTTAGGCTCGTAACTTTTGATGGGTATAACTGATCTTGATGAAATTTATATATTTAAAATCAGCATAAAAATGTAATTCTTTAGATGTAACTAGTGGTATTAAAATTCCAAGTCCATGAACTGGTAACAGTTCGTTACCATAAACTGTTTGATAATTCTCAAAACAAAACACTACGCGCTCTCCGGGTGTGAAAAGGGAATATTAGCAATATCTACAGAGCGACTGAAAGTAAAAAGTTTGTGCTTTAAGGTATGTTTAGGATATTTTGATGATATTTCAGGGTAATCAGCCCCCTTGCTTAACCGTTTGGGTGTTTTCAAATTCTGACATTCTTTGATCGTATAGTAAATTTTACATCGGTGGAACGTACAAATTATTTGTAAAATGTTTTAATGAGCATGGATTTTCAATAGATAATACTCTGGAATTATTAAGCAAAACAAAATTTTTACTTTAACTTAAGCAGAATATACTTCATAGTAATCCAGACCATTGTGTAAAGTTTGAGGGAGTCATTACGTCTTCCAGTATTTATAAGAATAGTGCTCTTCTTTGCTCTATTGCATTAATTATATACTCACCAGCTTACGAACTAGGAAAATGGCTGGCAACATTTTTTCGTCAATTTTAAGGCACTTAAATATCTTTTTTTGCAAAATTTAAATTATTTTATTAATAAATTAACCAATGGTCGCTTCAACGAAAATACAATTTTCTACAGTTTTGATGTTATATCAACGTACACAAACTGTTGTGTTAAAAAACAAAACAAAAAATCTATAATAACATAGAAGCATTTTGATCTGTTAATGCATGTAACTATAGCAAGCATGACTTTTGAAATTACAATAAAATTTGTCACTTTGGATTACAAGTGCTCTTCTTAGTTCATTCAGAGAATTTACCAGCAGGCCCTTGGTTTACCCCTGTGTACTCTTTTAAGTCTAAATTTGGCTAAGATTTTCTTGGATGTAACAAAATGGGCACTATTTAGGGTGTTATCTCAATTCTTGTTTCTGTGGTCAGTTTATTTACGACATTTTATTATTTTGGGAATATGGATTTGAGTCATGTAAATATGAACTATTTAATAAAGATTGAAAAATGTATACTTGAATTTGAAAAAGCGGAAAGGCTGTTTTTCCGGGGTATTTTGTTAAGAAAAAGAAGACAACGCTTTACATTTTCAAAATATAAGAAACTAATTCATAACGAAAGATATCTAAATTTGAATTCAGGTCATCTAATTTTGGTTAAAATGGGAGCAGTTAGATCATTGGTTGATAGGGTGTATCGGTTCTGGTCCAAAGAGTATATTGACTGTGAATTTTAGTTTTTCAGGAACATTTTATTTTGAATTGGCTATCCAATTATATTTATCCACGAAATAACGAAAAATACAAAATAAACAGATTTTGAGAACGATAAAAGTTGTAGTGTTTTGGTGAGCAAAGTGAATAGCATTTCTTGCTCGTTTGGAAAAATTCAGACCGGTCGAACGTACCAACTTTTTTTGACACCAAAATTCAATATATAATGCTCTCAGATTATAGTTTATAGTTTTATGATTTGCATTTTACAAACTGTTTTTTTTCTATGGGAGGCCCAAAGGCCTCCTGAAAAGTCTACTTTAGCTTTAGCACAACATATTTTGTGTCATCCGGACCAGTTTTAACAGTACCAAGAATCAACTACCGTTACTAATGATGAAGGTTGCACAAAATGGACCATTGAATCAAGAAAAAAATTTAAATATTCTCTCATATTTATCAGTGAATCAAAATACTGTTAATTTAAATACTGATTATATTTATGGTATTATATAAGAAATAAATCTATATTCCTACCAAAGCCTTGTAAAATCTTCGTGGGAATAGCAAGTGTAAATCTAAAAAATGAAAGCAATAGATACTAGCCAAAGTATTATTCTAGCAAAATAGTAAAGTACAATTTAAATTTATAATCTTGTTTTTCCAGCTGCTTTTCTGTGCTCTTTTAATAGCTTGCTAAATGTATATGTGACTATTAATAGTATATATGCTCGCTAGTTTGCTTCAGATTTATATCTATTTTGAACTATTTTCAATTTCAGATTCTAGTTTATTTTCCTTTTAATTTAGTTTTTCTTAATTGTAATTGTTGCTTAAGATTCCTTCTTTTATATGGGTGAAATCTGTTTATAATTTCCCTAGACCTATTTGTGATTTCAAGATTTATTTCTTTGTTTTGTCATGGTTTCCTTAGCCTTAGATATTCTGAAATACATATTAAGACTTCTGTCTCCCTCCAAGTATATATTTAGCACTGGTTGCCGTTACCAAACCCGTATTTTCTGAAGGTTTGGGTTGTTTTTAGCTAATTCAAAGTAGCCTCAATAACTCTGTTAAACACCTGCAAAACTGAAGCTAATTTTGTTTTGGATTTGGCGCATAGTTACGATCTATTTAAATAATATATATGGGAATTCACTGGCCTAAGCATAGTCTCAATAATAAATACCTTATAGTTTAAATCTTTGCAGAATCCACTAGGGGGCACGTAACTTCGAATTAATTAGTTAAAAATATAAACACGAAAATTTGACAGAAAAAAATGATCGATAATAAAATGGAAATAAGTTTGAGCCAGTTAAGGAATTTGGCTTATGTTTCATCTGATAATAGAGCAGTAGCATCTTTCCTGTTAAAATTAAAAGTGCGGAATTTCAATTTCAGTTCAGCTATTCTATCAGTGCAATATTTGTATCATTCGTTTTCTGAGTTTCCTTATTTTTCAATAACCCTTGTGATTTTATTTTTTGTTGGTTTATTTGACACTTGAAATATTTGTTTAAAGCGACTAAAAAGCACATTCACTAATTAAAGTTTGAATTCACCGAAAATCCAATGGGCTAGTTGAATTTTCGGAAGTATGTCTATTGGATCCAAGACGAAAACAAGGTGAAGGCTTCTCAGACACGGAGAAGATCTTTTGGAACTACATGTTAACTGTATCAAAATTACCACAGTAAATAGATGAAAAGGTTTGTTCAGAAAGACAATTTATATGGAGTTCCCTGTAAAGTCATACGAGATGATGAGCAGCCAGGCAATGAGCAAACTTTATAAAAAACAAATTGTTATTAATTTGCAAGATGATAAATTCGGACTCTGGTTATGCATCTGCATAGTCTACATAGACAGCGAGATCCCCAATTGGCTCACAATAAAAGTATGATTTATATGAGCCGTGGTATCAAAGAGAGTTATTTCAGGAAACAATATCTTTGGATCAGGCAAAGGCTTGTCTTGACATGAGATAGTCGAAAATGCTACAGCATACGTATAGTGCCAAAGACCTTAGGTGCCAAACACCTAAATGTTGATTGTCCAGCTCTAGTCCAACATTTACAACTTCTGTTTCAAATGTGTTTATGCACCTCGGTTGTGCCTGAAAGTTTTTGTGCGGAACAGTTACTTCGATCCTGAAAAGAGGAAAGATTCCGACTGAGTGTGCATCTTACATGCCAATAATGGTTTACTGCAATATAAGCAAAATCTTTGAGTATCTTCTCTTCCCATCAGTTAATTTTTCAGCATATTTTGCTGAATATCAGATTGGGTTTTCAGCTGGGGTAGGTTGCCAGCTCGCTCATCGAGTTTGGGCTAATGTTCTTACTGAGGCTGCTAAAAAGGAATTTGAGTTACATTTATGTGCTTTGGATCTCTCCAAAGCCTTTGAAACTGTTACGCAGTCCCAAGCTATATTTTCCCTTTTTAGTCATGGTATCAAAATATCGGTAATTTTTCTTCTTAGATATTGGTATTCAAATTCCTTTTTGCGGATTAAATGGATATGAGGGTTTCAGAGAGTAAAACTCCAGTACGACGTGGGGTCCGGCAAGGTGCTGTTCTCTCCCCCTCTATTTTCAAACTTTGTATATCATATGTCCTTTCCTCTATCCAACCTAATTGCATCCTTTATTCTGTAAACATTTCTTATCTTACCTATGCGGATGATATTCTTTTGATCAGTAGGACTAAAAAAAAAGGGCTCTCTTTGTCTGTTTAAACAGTATCATCTAAACTTCATGCGATTGGACTTTTTCTTAATTTTTCAAAGTGTGAATGTCTTTCATTTAATAGTAATATCACTACTTCTGCCTGGGGTTACCTAGATGGGAATCAAGATGACAGCCGAGGCCCTCTCTTAGCACGGCTATGGTGCGGTTTGGGTCGCCGAAGCTGTATCTCCGTCTCTAGTGTATCCTTGGGAAGTCGACCACACTACCTCAAAGTGGTGAAGCGGTGGCAACATTCCGTAGCTACATGCCTAGCGAAAGAATGGCTAAAGTGTGGAGGCGCCGACGGACTGGGGACCTGTCGGTCAATAATATTCCCACGAAACGTTATGAAAAAAGCAGGTCAAAGAGTGTTAAAACAAGCTACGGCATTCCCGACAAGCGATGCGTTGGATGATTTACCGGCGTCTCCTTCGAAAAATTGGCGAGCTGGACACCTGTTGAAACGAAGACAATCCCTTGCAATAGGGTGCTGGAACGTCTGTTCGATGAAATGTTTGACGACCCAGACTTTCATAGCTGGTGAAATACATCGCCTAGGCCTCGACATCCTCTGTGTATCAGAGACAAGAATAAATGACACACTAGAAAACCATGAGATAGCAACACCAGATTCAGAGAACTCTTTCTTCTTTTATAACTCAGGACCCAAAGATGGTAGTGGCAGTGCAGGGGTTGGATTTCTCCTTAACATCCAAGCACAAAAAGCTCTAATAGAATGGGAGCCCGTATCATCTCGCCTTGCAAAAGCTAGATTCCGAAGCAAACTGTTTAATGTTACAGTGTTTGCGGTCTACGCACCCACAAGGGTCAGCTCTGAACAAGCAATAGATACGTTTTACGCCGAACTCAACGAAGCTGTAAAAAAGACCCCCAAACGTGACCTCCTCATTATCGGTGGCGACCTCAACGCACACGTCGGCAGCAGACAGGCAAACGGCGACAGGAGCCTTGGAATTCACGGGTACGGCGAAAGATGCGAACGAGGTACCAGGTTGGCCCGATTTGCCCAAGCGAACATCCTTGTAATAGCAAACACCCTTTTCAAACACAAGCCCTCACACGTCATAACCTGGAGATCTAGAGATGGGAGGACGTCTTCCCAGCTGGACTATCTACTCGTGTCGTCGCGTTGGAGAAGCTCGATCCAGAACTGCAGAGCCTACAGAGGACCTGACACAGGTTCCAAGGGCGGGTCGGATCATACCTTGGTCAAAATGTCTGTGAAGATCAGGCTAGTGGCTCGTAAACGGAAGGAACCCCCAAAAAGATTTGACGTTGCCCGTCTTAAGGACCCGACAGTAGTAGAACAATTCCGTGTTCAACTTTCAAATCGTTTCACCACCCTCGAGCATGAACACTCAAATGAGTCTCCTGAGGACGGGAACTCGAGCGGGTCGTCGGTTAACGAAGATTGGCAGAAGTTCCGAAATACACTACAGGAGGTAGCTCTCGAAACTCTTGGAAGAGTGAAGCGAAAGCGAAGACGGTGGATGTCCGAAGAGACCATCCGACTTGCAACGAAGAAAAGTCTGTTACCATCACGCCACTCAGCTGAATTCAAACAGCTACGCAAGCTATGTCACCAGTCGGGCAGAAAAGACAGAAGGAAGTACTGGGAGAATATGGCGGTGGAGATGCAAAAAGCAGCTAGCCTGTCTGATACTAGGAAACTGTATCAGCTGCTTAAAGAGTCCACTGGGAAGAGGTCGAAGAACTCGGCCTCTGTAAGAGACGAACACGGTAACATCCTAACGAGTCGTGACGAAGTCGTTGACCGTTGGAAGCGCCATTTCCAGAAACTCCTAAATCCCCAAGTCGACCCTTCATCACCTGCTCCAAATCTTCAAGTGACCCAACCTCCCCCACCTCCTTCATCAACGCTCATTAACCAATACGCAGGAGTCAAAATAGAGCCCCCTGACGAAGAGGAAATCCTGGCAGCAATAAAGAAGCTGAAGAATCATAAAGCGCCGGGAATTGACGCCATACCAGCAGAAATCTACAAGGCAAGCCCCAGGCTTCTTGCACAGAACCTAGAAAAACTGCTCAAGAAAATTTGGGTACAGGAGGTTCTCCCAGACGATTGGAAAGTTTCAATTATCATCCCCCTGTATAAAAAAGGGGATAAAGCTGAATGCAAGAATTACCGGGGGATATCGCTCATAAGCATCGCTGCCAAAATATTTGCCATGATTTTACTCAACCGCTTCAGCTCAATCAGAAACACGACCACACGCCCGAACCAGGCGGGCTTTCGGCCAGGAATGGGCTGCATTGATCAGCTCTTTACACTCCGGCAAATTCTCGAACACCGCATGAAACACAATCAGATTACTATAGCCGTCTTCATAGATTTTATAACGGCCTTTGACTCGATCGTTAGAGATGGCATATGGGCTGTGATGCAAGAGGACGGCGTCCCTGATAAGCTGATACGCCTTATTCAGGCATACTACCAACACGTTCGTGCCTGTATACAAGCTGATGGAGAGCTGTCCTCCCTCTTCGACATCGATTTCGGGGTGAGACAGGGCTGCATCCTGTCCCCCATCCTCTTCAACTTTGTTATCGATTGGATCATGAAGCGCGCCATGCAATCTGCCAGAGGCGTTGAAGTAAGCCCTGACTTCTCCATCAAAGACCTTGACTACGCGGATGACATTGCCTTGCTAGAAAACGATATAGATCATGCGCAAGCCATGCTGTGTAATGTTGCTGCTACTGCAGATTTGGTTGGGCTGAAGATCAGTAAGGATAAAACCAAAATTCTGACAAATTCTGAGGATGTACTCACAAGGGGCATCTCTATCGACAACTCCCGTTTAGAGGTCGTTGACCAGTTCAAGTACCTGGGATCCCTCATCGACATTTCCGGCGGCTGCAGTACGGAAGTCCAGAGCAGAATATCATCAGCATCGATAGTCTTTGCTCAACTTAGGAAGAACCTGTGGAGACAAAGAGACGTCCTACTAAAAACAAAAATCCAGATCTTTGAAGCAACCGTCCGCTCCGTACTCCTTTACGGATGCGAGACATGGCCCCTGAAAGCAGCGGATGTTCATGCTCTCAAAGTATTCGACCACTCCTGCCTGAGACAAATCCTCGGTGTCTCCCTCCGAGACAGAATTAGCAACGTCGAAATTCGTAGACGATGCCACCAGAAGCATGACATTGAAGCCCTAATAAAAAAACGCCGCCTAACTTGGTTTGGCCATGTTTGTCGGAGGTCAGATGACACCCTCACTAAAAAGGCGCTATACCGCAAACCCCTCGAACACTGGAAGAAGAAGCGAGGTGGACAAGTCAAGACCTGGCTTAACACACTCAAGGTGGACCTAGAGCCGATTGGTGGTTTCTGACGACACGGCCGAAGATGGGACAAGCAGTGGCTTGAAATATGTGCACCACACACACACGACCGAGCGGCTTGGCACTCAACCGTCTGCCAGATCATAGCGCCAGGGAGAGCTGAAGAGCTTGTGTCCTGAAACAAGTACAAGTACAAGTAAGTAATATCACTACTTCTCTAATCTGTGGATCTTTTTCTATCCCGTCGGTTTGTTCATCTCGGTGGCTAAGAATTAATATTAGTAAAACACTAAAATTCTTTTGGACTCTCGCTGTTGCTGTTAGCAAGAAGAAAATCCAATTAAGTTACTCTAAAATTGTTGCTAACCGAGGTAGATACAATAGAAAGTCTCTTTCTAAATTATACTCGGTTTTTACAGATCATGTGGTTTGTTTCTTTCTGGTACTTACCCTATTTTTCATAAGAAAGATATCAGTTCAATTCGTTTTTATTATTTCTGGTTTTTCCGTTTTCTATTGTATCTGCCTCCATGGTATTGGAATAGGAGCCTCATATATATTTATATTTTCCCGGATATTGGGTCGAAGCTCAAGGAGCTTGCTGGCAAAGTACCCTAGTCTACTTATAAGTAGTTGATGAATGATAACACGGAACTGATAACTTCGCAAAATATATTTTAGTAGCCAAGAAAATTTTGAATTTAAAGTGGACAAACAGTCACAGTAGTCTAGCCTAAGACTCTATACACGGGGCTACATATCTAAAAACATAGATTTAAACATCACTTGACCAGCCAAAAGAGGAAGCAGAGAGAAAGAAATTGGAGAAATGTTGTTTAGCCTGCCAAAGGAAAGAGTAGACAGACACGGAATATAGTAACTGACATAATTTCCGAGAAAAATTCTTAAGAACCTAATCAATCGTCTATAACTGATTTAATGAGGCAGGTAACCCTTCAAACATGAAAAATAATCTAGATATACCTTTGAACATCTACAAATCTGAATAAAAACACTGAATTGAATGTGTGACTGAGAGAAGAATAGGTGAAAACAATTTAACCTTTTCTCAATCTCAAAGCACGAACGGCACTTGCAGCATTGCCACTTTATTCAGACTTTCAGAAATGAAAATAATCCATTTAAAAAAGATAAACTTTTGCTCAATTACTTTCAAAGAAAATTCAGGAGAGAAAGAAAGGAATACTAAGAAACTGACTAATAATTCAATTATGAATTAAAGGATATAGTAACAGTGTTAGTAGCGGTAATAGTAACACTGGTGGTGGTAGTAGTAGCAATAGCACACGCACAGTGCATTTTGGCTATTTTAATATCCCCTTATTATTACACGAAGGCTTCACAGCAATAATATAGGCCTTTAAAATTAGTTGTAGTAGTAGCTTAGCACCATTTCCTTAAGTATCAATGGTGCTATTAGTCATGGTTATAGTAGCAGCATACACTTTTTTTTCCTTTTGTTTGATCCCCCTCAACCATTCTCCAACATTAACTTAATACCCAGACTACTCATTAAATACGTCATTTTGAAAACATTGTTGGCATATAATGCATCAAGGTCTATTGAACATCCTGCCCAATAATCCCTTAAAGCTTTACCTTAGGTCTTTGGTCAAATTGGAAGGCCAGGATCAATAATGCCCCCATCCCCGATAAGCTGTACAGGTAATGTCACCACCAGGGGTATAAGGCCTAGCCAATGTAACAAAGCAGCCATTGGATGTCTTTTGGATGAGGTAAAAAAACTTGTTGTAGAAGGAAGGCTAGATCCCTCCTATCACAATACCAATTCAGCCAAAAAGAGAAAATTCTAGTAAAAGATATTCCTTTTTGACCAAAGCAATGATATTTCAGACTAAAGAAAAAGCCCTGAAATTGTGATATCTGTGTTATTTTTCTACAAAAATTATTTACAAATCTCTTACGAGATTGACAGTGGCAAAAAACCAATAAAATATGAAACATGCAGCAGAGCCTTCTTATAAATTTCAGTTCTATCTACTCATATGATACTTCACAATGGGTAAAAGCCTTAGACATACTACCTATTCACTAAAATATTTGCTAAGGTCTCTAGCATAAAAACCAATCAGAGTGTTCATACTTAAGATAAACCCTTTACACTGCTTGCTATGTGCGAAGTTATTTTCTCATAACTCTAGCTTATGCCATCATAATAGACTCTATATTGGGGAAAAGCCTATACATGAAAGATATATGTGAAATTTTTTCTAGAATTTCTAGAAATTCCTAGTTTTTATTAATAAGAGCTTATAGTCCTCTGTCTGCAAATTTTTCATGAATATCCTCTCATAGTTCTGAATTATACACCAACTATAAGACTTGAAACTAGAAAAACCATTTCGTTGAAAAATATATACTAAAATAATTTCTCACGCCTCCACCTTTTACCAACCTATAAACCTTCATATATAGGAAGGAATACCCAAATTTTCAAGTAAGGAACTATAGCTCCAAGTGATTCAATTTTGATTTATTATATATGATATACGAAAATCTTGCAATATATTCGTTTTTTATTATTTTAATCACACATCTTTGACGAATCTAGGTTAAATACTTATTTTAAAATAGAGAAAGTCTGTAAATAAATTATTCGATCTAAAACGTTAGAAGAAACTTTGAGAAGTCAGAAATAAATGTGGATCATTTTCAAACAAGAAAAAAGCCTATAGCAGAATTTTAAAACAAAATATGAACCTTTGGTAGATTTTCAAGCAAGAAAAAACTTTAGTAGATAATTTCAAACCAGAGAAAAACCTTAGACCGAACTTTTTAGTCCAATGGGCTTGTATTTGTAATTTAAAAAACATTGAGATTTTAAATAAAATTCAAAAACTCCCGAATTAAAGAATTCAATATACGTCTGAAACACAAACTTAAGAAAGCACTTAAGCATTGTTACCCTGACCCCAATCGGTGCCAGAGTGATAATGCATGTTACTGCATAAAACCACGGACTCCCTGCCCCTGCTTGAACAGTGACAGCTCTCGTCCACTGGCTTAACAATTTTTTTTCCAAAATGCTGGCTGAATGCAGGGGCGTCATACTATACCACTGACTAATGTGGCTTGGGTCTTTTTATATATCATATGTATATTCCTTTCTTGAATCCGTGATTTATTGAATTTCCTTCGTATGTTCCCTGTTTTTTTTTTATTTTTTTTTTATTCAAACAAAAAAAAATTCTGGGAATGCCATTTGTGAGTGTTTAAGGTTTTAAAAATCCTGTTAAAGTTTTTTTGTAGTTTGAAAATTCTACTATGTGTTTCATTTAATAACATGAGTCTTATAAGTTTCTGTTTAAGTTTCAGGTCATATATTACGTTGAAAGACTTCTACACGCTTTATATAAGCACTTAACCCATCAAAATCAAAGATCTAAGTTAAGAACTAGGAATATATAGCAAAACTATTGTACGAAAAATATGATATATATTTACTATTGCAGAATCAAGTTGAAAAAAATTGTTTTCTTTGGTCTATACTTGCTTCTGTAGAAAAAAAACAAGTCGCATCTCTCATGAACCTCCACGCTTTGGAAAGTACTTTAGTAGTAATTTTACAACTGTACGATTTTTCTCCAGTATGAAGTCCATTATCTCTTTATAGGCCAGATACATAACAAAATGGTTTTTACATGTCTTATAGATATAACACTTTTATAGTATGAATTACCATCTTGTGGGTCATGCAAGAAGTTTTGAAAATTATTTCCAAAGATATCTGGCATATATTTGGTTTTTTACTTAAGACATTTCATATACTTGTAGAAGCTAAGATTCTCAAAAATTATATCATAAATATCTTCCTTGCGAAAAATGAAAATTGAAATTCCTTATTTGCAGAAATTGGATTCTGGTTTCAGTGCATCCAAACCTATAAGATTCTATGCTGTTCTTAGGTATATTGGGACCCAGACCTCGAACTCCAGTGTATGAACATACTTGACACACGGGGTAATTGAAATAAATCAGGGTTTTGAGGACAAAATCAAAAATAGTCCTGCGATTAATCTGAATGGTTTAAAATAGTATTTTGATAAGGAATTGTGATGAGAACGTTGATAATGTAATTGACTTAAACTTAGGAGCCTAAAACATAAAAGTGGTTTTAAATTAATCAGAAATATTAGCTCTGCTTGGCATATCATAAAAATAAAAGACAAAATGCTTCTTTGCGAAAATATCCAATTTTTTCGTCGTGCTGCATTCATTTTCATTGCTTTAATATTCATAATTAATACCAAGCAGAATAAGTAGATATTATATTATGTAAGTGCCTAGAATTTAGTTTTTAAGGCGGTAATCGCTGGGGCAGTTTTCCAACACTTATTCTTATATTGTACTAACACAAACTGCTGATATCCCTTCCAATTTAATTAGCCAAGTACAGATTAAACACCAAACTAGGACATAAAATACTCCAAAAAGGTGCTGCCTAAGAATATAAGAATTTCATATTATATTAATGTGATATTTTGGGAAATCTCACACAGAGGACGCAGCCTCTATACTCTAAAAGGAAGAAATATAAGTACACTGAAAATTTAATATATATTTTTATTAATTCCATGAAATCTCATAAATTCAATGTCTTAGTTCAACTAATTTTTCATAGCTTTTAATGTTATAAATATAAAAACCCTTTGATTACACTAGCAGTCACAAGTAGTCCCTTGAAACTCGCAATGAATAACAGTATTAGTGGAAACACTTTTGTACTTGAAGTGTTAGATAGCTCAAGTCAATGCCAAAGGCTGTCACAGGCAAAAATTATGACAGTTGTGAGAATTAAGATTTCTCAGTATTCTTAAGCGTAAGTTGTCCTAGTCCAAATTGGACATAGTTACAATATTATCTTGTTTTCAAACAGGCAAAGTCGCAGAGAGTCACATTTAAAGGCATTTTTAGTCACAATTATTTATAGTCAAAATCACCTAGTAGCCTTAGTAAAAGTCAAAGTCAAAATAGTCAGAGTAACTAGAATACCCATTCACTAATATTTACCTTAATACCCTCAGCTCTTCCTGAGATATTACTAATTTACTCTTTTGACAACCAGCATGCAGACTATGCATTTATTACTAATAGTTGTTTCGCTAAACTAAAAGTTGAAAGTAAAAGTAGCTCCTGTTTCAAGAAATCGTAATCAGAGTTATAAGCTGTTGCAGTTACTGGCAACAGTAAAAGTCGTAATTTGTCACAGTTGCAACTCTAATAATAGTTATTCCCTATTGCGGTTTCTAATTTATCATAGATTCTTACTTTTGCTAGTCTCTTTTTTACCCTTCTCAAAAGTAAATTCTGAATATGAGCACTTGGAAAATTTCTTTAGTTTACAAATCTTGCCATGAGAGCTCCCGGGGAAGGAGGAGTGGAATCTCTAGATGAAGGGCGGATTTTAACTATTTCAAAATAGAAGTAATACTGAATAAAGCGATCAAGATTGATAAGGAGGTATTCACATTGGGCAGTCCATAGATGCTCTAACTACCCTCTGGTCATTCTTTTCAGCATGCCCCGAAACTTTCTGCTTTTTGTTCTACTTAAACCCTAAGATAGTTCTGTTTTGTCATCCTGACAACCTGTGTCTGCATGCTTTGTTTTAGTCTATCTCCCTCAACATTTTCTGAAAGCAGATGAAAATGCAAGAAGTCACAGTCGCAATGTTGCAGCAACAGTCGCAATTAGTCACATAGACATAGTCAAAGTTCCAGGTAGTCAGAGTTGTTGGTATTCACGACACCAGGTAATAGTCACAATTAGTCACCTTAGCAGTCGTAAGAAGTAGCATTTGCAAGAAATTTGCCGTTGAGGCCACAGTAAAGGCAGTAGTGGCTCTTAAAAATTGAGTTATATAATTTATTTCTAAGATATTGCTGAGAAGCCTTTAAAATACGGTGGATGAACATATAGTCTTTTTATTTAGTTTATCATTCCGTAAAACAGTCTCCAACATTTCACTTCAATACTATTAGTCACTTTGAAGACATACATGAAAAAAACACTCCGCAACTTTCCCAATAATAAATCTTTCATAAGAAATTGGAAAGTTTTTTTTATTACCTCTGACTGCTGTAGGGTTTCTTGCAACTTCAAAGGTACGAACTTTTGACCATTAGACTATTTTAACAAAATAGTATTTGAAATTTCTTTTAGTGATAAGGAATACATCTTAAAGTACCAAGAAAATAGTCCTGTTTACATTAAGATTCATGTTTACCTCCCCCTCCCATCATGCTCGATAGCTTATTTTTTAGATTTTACTACGATTTAATTTTTCCAATGCAAGCCGAACATTTCTTGATATTTTCACTTTATACTGTTAGGCCGTTTTAGAAACCCAAGATTAAATACCCTGGCTTGCTTTAGACTTGGTATAAAAGGTTGGAACTTTTTGTGTTGTATGAGATGGTTTGATCCCGCCCCTCGGTCACAAGCTCCTATCTTAGTACTTATCCCCGACAGGGAAGTCCTGACTGCTTGGCCACATAGTGATATCAGGGTGGACATTACAAAAGTCTTTCTAATCAAGATTGTGACTTCTAACAGTGCTGAAAGGTGACCTTGAGGGTTGGAACCCCCCGATGAAATTAGATGCGGTTTCAATAAGGTGAATGTCCATATGGTCGTTTGATTTAGTTTATCATTCCCTACAACAGTCTCCGATATTTCACCTAAACACTATTAGTCACTTTGAAGATATCCACGATCAAACGTACCCCAACTTTCCCAAAAATGAATCTTACATAAGAAATTACAAAGTTGTATGATTATCTTCAAGTACTCTTGGGGCTATAGGGTTTCCTGCAACCCCAAGTGCACAAACGTTAGACCATTAAACTATTTAAAAAAAATGATATTTAAAATTTAAATTAGTGTTGAGATGCATCTTAAAGGACAAAGAAAATAGGGCTGATTGCACAAAGATCCATCTTTACCTCTCCCCTCTTCCCATCATACTCAAAACGTTAAACTTATTTTTTTCAGTTTTTACTAAAATTCTATCTCTCCAACGTAAATTTAAATTTTCTTGAAATTTCAACCTTAGACCGTTAGGTCGTCTTAGAAATCAAAATGAAATACCATGACTTGGCATAGACTGGGCATAAGAGATTGGAGCTTTTCTAGGGGTATGAGAGGGTTTGAAGCCGCCACTTGGCCATAAGCTTCTATCTTTGTCCTTATCTCTGACAGGGAGGCCCTGCCAACCAGGCGACATAGTGGTATCAGGGTGAACATTAAAGAGTCTTTCCCTACCAAAATAGTGACTTCTAACACTGTTACTTCTGCTGAAAGGTAACCTTGATGATTGGAACCCATCGATGAAATAATTGTCAACAACACAGTATTTTCACTTTGAATTCTGCTGAATTGATATTTTTTCTTGGGTTCAACTGCTTTGACAGTCTTAATTGGGCTGAAAAACCTTTACTGTGCTAAATTTTCTGAAAAACCTTTACTATGCTAAATTTTCCATGGTAATTCAGCTCCAGTTAGTAACATAATGTTTAGAGGAATACATATATATTGAGTCAGAGTTAATAGGTGAAATATTGTCAAACAGTTCGTAGTAACGAACTGTAGTAAGGAGCGACCCGGCTCAATAGTAACCAAAACTCTAAAAAATTGAATTTTGATATCAATAGCTACATCAAAAGAATTGCATTTTAATACTGATTTCAAATATATAAGTTTCATCAAGTTTAGTCCTACCCATAAGAAGTTACGAGCCTGAGAAAATTTGCCTTATTTAGGAAAATAGGGGAAAAAACCCCCTAAAAGTCGTAGGATCTTAACGAAAATGACACCATCAGATTCAGCGTATCAGAAAACCCTACTGTAGAAGTTTCAAGCTCCTATCTACAAAAATGTGGAATTTTGCATTTTTTGCCAGAAGACAAATCACGGGTGCGTGTTTATTTGTTTTTTTGTTTTTGTTTTTTTTTTTCCCAGGGGTCATCGTATCGACCAAGTGGTCATAGAATGTCGCAAGAGGGCTCATTCTAAAGGAAATAAAAAGTTCTAGTGCCCTTTTTAAGTGACCAAAAAAATTGGAGGGCATCTATGCCCCCTCCCAAGCTCATTGTTTTCTCAAAGTTAACGGATCAAAATTTTGAGATAGCCATTTTGTTCAACATAGTCGAAAACCATAATAACTATGTCTTTGGGGATGTCTTACTCCCCCACAATTCCCTGGGGGAGGGACTGCAAGTTACAAACTTTGACCAGTGTTTACATATAGTAATGGTTATTGGGAAGTATACAGACGTTTTCAGGGGGGATTTTATTTTGTTTGGGGGTGGGGCTGAGGAGAGGGGGCTATGTTGGAGGATCTTTCCTTGGAGAAATCTGTCATGGGGGATGAAAAATTCAATGAAAAGGGCGCAGGATTCTCTAGCATTGCTATAAGAAAACAATGAAAAATAAACATGAAAACTTTTTTTTCAAATGAAAGGAAGAAGTAGCATTGAAACTTAAAACGAGCAGAGATTATTACGCATATGAGGGGTTCTAAAAATACTTTAGAATAAAGAGCGATGTATCTAGGAGAAGATAAATACCTTGCTCTTTATGCTAAAGTATTTTTAGTAATTTCAACTATTTATTCAACGGCCTTTCTGATTCAGGGGTCATTCTTAAAGAATTGGGAGAAAAGTTAAGATTTAGTGTAAAGAGCGAGGTATTAACGAGGGTACAAACCCCCTCATATACATAATAAAAATATATGGTTATGAAAGTTTGTTACGTAAGTTAATTCTTAAGTTACGTATATTTTTTATTAATAAAAACGTTCGTTAAAAATTAAAAGTTCTAGTAGCCTTTTTAAGTAACCGAAAAATTGGAGGGCAACTAGGCCTCCTTCTCCACCCCTTATTTCTCAAAATCGTCTGATCAAAACTAAGAGAAAGCCATTTAGCCAAAAAAGAATTAATATACAAATTTCATTTTAATAATTTATGTGCGGAAAGCCAAAACCAAACATGCATTAATTCAAAAACGTTCAGAAATTAAATAAAAAAAACTGATTTTTTTAGCTGAAAGTAAGGAGCGACATTAAAACTTAAAACGAACAGAAATTACTCCGTATATGAAATGGGTTGTCCCCTCTGCAATCCCTTGCTCTTTACGCTAAAGTTTGACTTTTTGCCACAATTCTACTTTTTAAAACAATTAAAAGCTTTAGCGTAAAGAGCGAGGGATTGCAGAGGGGACAACCCATTTCATATACGGAGTAATTTCTGTTCGTTTTAAGTTTTAATGTCACTCCTTACTTCCAGCTAAAAAAATCAGTGTTTTTTATTTAATCTCTCTAAGAATCCAACTCTTGTTGATAAAATAGAGTCGCCAAGTACGGAAAAC
The DNA here is from genome assembly GCF_032884065.1 of Artemia franciscana. NCBI lineage: Eukaryota > Metazoa > Arthropoda > Branchiopoda > Anostraca > Artemiidae > Artemia > Artemia franciscana. The sequence goes on from NW_027068553.1 coordinate 146,373, forward strand.
CGGGTTGTAACCAGGATTGCCATAGGATTGCAAAGGCCTTTGATATAATTGGTGATTCCAGGGACTTTTTGTTGTTTGGTTCTAAATTTTTTTTCATATTTGAGATGTTTTATTTCCCTTATTGTATAGCTTTTGGACTGTTGTTTTAACAGTTAATAGTTAAAATTTGTAATATTAAAAAGTAAAGAAAAAAATAAATCTTATGGATGTTTTGACTGACAATTTTGGACATTTCGTAATAGACTTATTAGGAATTTCAGAGACTCATATCTAAAGGTTGAAAAATACTAGCCTAAATGATATTGAATTAGTTTACCCAGGCAGGAAATATGTGGTACATAAACAGGGAGTAGGTTACATGATGGATAACTCACCTGTTAAGTCTTTTTTAGGTTTTTAATGTCTTGATAATTGAATACTTGCTGCTTATTTTTAAACTAAAAAGTACAAGGTAGTAATAATAGCAATATCGACCTCTCTGCAACTGACTGACGGAAGTATTAATAACTTACGATTTTATTTTTACAGTCAGAAGAACAAATAGACATATAGTCCCAGTTACAAACATGAAATTTTATAAAGGAATCATAAATCTAAGATAGGAAGAATAAGGGAAGGATGGTATCTAGACTAGGTACATTTAGCGTGGGAAAGATAGCGGGAATGGTTACAGAATTTTGAAATTTTAATTTGTAACAAATAAGTTATTACAGACATAGTATACGGTTTTAAAACGGGTAATAAATTAGCAAACGTATTGGTTATGTTATTGAAATACCAAAGTGAGACGGTCGATAGAAAATACATTGTTGCATATGCTACTACTACTACTATCAACTCACCGCAATACCAAGCCGACCAAGACTAACAAAACTAACCAAACTCTTCTTCAATCTCAATCTCTTCAAAGCATCCATATTTATATCCTCCTTCTAATTTCCCTTTTCACTTAGATCTCTTTTTTCGACTTCCTCCCTACCCGTACGTAGATGACCTGTTTTCCGTCTAGCCCTAGACAGTTGAAACAAAAGAATAAATTTCATCAATATATCCTCTTTCATCTGTAAATTTTGCACTAGCCATCTCAGCTTTTCTCTCATTATAGCCCTAAAAAGCGAGACTGAACCACACTTTTCGAAGAGTCTTCTGTTTGAATTATGGTCAATGAGTAGGGAACCCAGGATAATCCGTAGGCGATTTCTCTGTAAAAATTTTCATCTAATGTTCTTATAAAAAATTTTTGACTACTGTCATCACTTAGCTTCCAATATGTTAATTAATCAAAGACCCACGATAAAGAAAGATCACTACAAAAAAGTGACCAGGCTTCATCAAGCTGAAGCAGGTTAAAATATGGAATGTAGGAGAGAAACAAGTGCTTAAAACGAATGTCAGTCGGCAAATTTGAAATATTTTGTACCAATGGGGAAAAGGCGTATCTGCCAAAAATAACTAAAACCAAGATTGGGCATATTTTTATTCTTGGGAGAATTTTTGAGCATTGTGTCTAGTAGAACGTTTTTCCCTGAATGAAATTTTGGATCTAATTCCACTAGTGAAGGATTTTAAGAGTAGAGGGGGAGTAATATCTGTCCAAACTACTGTTAACATTTACCTTACCTTAATTTATGCTACTAAGCTTTAATAATTTATGAGTTCTTCAACTGGTCTACATTAGTGTGAAAGGTTATACTGAAGGAATGAATGAATGTATCTAATATCCATAAATGAAAAAACAGATTGAGCGCAGAAAAAAAAAACAGAACGGAAAAGCAAAGAACACAAATTCATCTGACATATACAAACCAAAAATTGCATCAGATTCAGCATTCAAGCATCAGATTTCGAGTTAAAAAGCAATACTTCAGACTTTTGAGTAATATACTTGAATCTACTATGGGTCTACTCTTAAATAAAGCTTTTAACCCCTGCAGACAGTGGCTCGGGTTCAGTACGCCATTTTGATAACCAATCAAAGACAAATCAAACCGTAGAGAATATAAGTCAGAAGTGACTTATAATAAGTGACAGCCTTAGAATCCGGCTATTAAATGCTTTTGGTGACGAAATAACACCTCGTGTTACCCTCTTCTTTACTAGGAGAAGGAGATTTCCAAACGGAGAAACGGCAAATTTTTATAAGAAACTAGCACAATCATTAGCTGGTAGAAGATGCTTAAGATCTTTTTTCAGGTTTTCAGACATGTCAGCCAGTGAGGCTAGGATACTGAGGTCAACACGGGCCAAACACAGATCAAATATAATCTCCTCATGAATTAGTGAATATATTATACGTCTTACATCATGTAGAGCTAAAGCAAAACTCTCCCCGTGATTTTGTGCATCAACCAAAGCAGATACTAAAGCAGAAGGGGCGTAATCAAACCCAGGGCGGGAGTGAAAATTGGACTGGTGGGCCTGAAGTGCAAATTTAGTTCAAAACTCATGAATTAACAATATAAACCTGATTGTCAGGGACAACTCCAAGATTAAATATCATTTGGTAAGGGAGGACCCTTTTTTTTCGTAAGTAATTCACCACTCAACAGCAGACACTGTGCTGAAATTCAATCATATCCTCTAACATTTTTTATCTTCAGTTTACGGATTGCAGAAATTATAAGGCCCTTTGTAATAGCCTACTCAGTCCTGGATTGGAAGCATACTCAATAAAATCTCGGAGATCGACTTTATAACTATTTTGCAGACGTAGATCTGGAGCAGGAAACTATGTCTTATAATGCTGAACCGGCAAAGGAAGTGGTATATAAGATAGTGATATATATATATATATATATATATATATATATATATATATATATATATATATATATATATATATATATATATATATATATATATATATATATATATATAATGCAAAGAGAAATCACCAATGCTACAGCACAAACACAAAAAAAAAAAAAAAAAAAAAAAAAAAAATATATATATATATATATATATATATATATATATATATATATATATATATATATATATATATATTTATATATATATATATATATATATATATATATATATATATTTCGCAAAATGTAATTATTTGACGGACCGAGATCTTTGGTTCCAGCTTTTACTCGCCTAATAGGTAATGCAAATTTTATCTGAATGAGTTAGGGCGTGAGTAAGTTTACTGCAATAAACACTCAGCCTAGCTCGGGAATCACACACATTTTTTTGAACTCTGCATCAATAAATCATACGACATACAAACTTTCGCGGCATCATTGCATGCATTTTGGAAAAGAGCTGCAAAAGCCTTGTCCCAGTCATTCGCATACAGTACAGATTGCTTTTTTGGCAGCCGGTTAGAAGAAAGACCATTCTCATCGATTTGAGCAGTAAGAGATAAAGGAAAATGATCTGACGTCAAATTGAAATCACAATTGGAAACTCTCGGACGGCAAGTATTTTCCCCAAACGTCACTAACCATCCAGATTACGACAGCCCCGAGCTGTTTCTGAGCCTATCCCAGTTTTGTCCCCATTCGCTGCAGTACTTCCAGATATGAAAAAACCTTTGTCCCCTTCATCACAGAAAAAATAAATAAAATAGCCCACTAGTTTCTCCCCCCCCCCCTTTTTTCATGTGAGGTGCTCTAGGTTGTTACACTAATTTGCTTGCCCCCCGCTGTTTTGGTTTAGTTTCCCTTTTAATCATATGTGTTTTACGTGTGTTTTATGCTTCGTTCCTTTTTTTGTGAATTTTTGGACTTTTTTTATTGTCCCTTTTAATTTGTAGATATATACATTTATCTCTTGTTCTTTTCTGTATTATTAGATTTTTTTGCCCCCTTCCCTTTTTTTCTGACTTGTATTTGTTCAAGTTTAGGCTGACAGATTTTTTTCCTTTTTTTTTTACTCATAATTTGATTGTTCATTATTATTAGTGTTTTTTGCTTTGTTTGCTTTGTTAGTCGACTCCGAAGTCCGAATTCGGCCCTTTAAGGGCTTGTGATAGTGATCTTTTCGAAATAAATATCTTATCTATCTTATCCTATCTTACAAACAACAACCTTCAGGATAGCTACGGACGACGTATGACAAGCATGGTCTGAGCTAGATGTACTACCTAAATTATGGGTATAAGTTAAACTCTCATTCTTCTTTGCAACTTTATAGTCATCACTGAACAGACTAAAAATAATACTTGGGCTATCCTAATCACCAGAAGAATCAAGTGGTTCAGGTAGATTACATTTGAAGTCACCAGTAACGACATACCATAAACAGAGCTCTTTTATTTTTTAGCAAGCATTTAGTTAAACAAGTGACTCTAATGGGAAAAGTCTCTCACATCAGTCGTCAAAATATATCTTGGGCAGATAAACGTTTAACACAACAAAATTCTGGATTTAAATTGCTAAGAAGTCACTTGCTGAATCAAAAATTGACGAAAGAAAACATGACTTCACAGATTTTGCTAGACAACCACGAGGCCAGCCACAGGACTAAAAGTAACGTGCAATGATTTAGAACACTTTACGACTGGCTGATAATTCCAAACGACTCAGGTTCAAAGTAATTGCAAAGTGCTCCTGAATACAAATTATGTCAAATTTATATACAATAGTCCTTTAAAAACACAAACCAATTTAGCAAATTTCCATTTCGATTCATTGAGGCGAACGTATAAGGAAGGAGGATCCTTCTGTTTTTTTCTTCATTATGCCTTGCCCGGGTAGGTTTAATATTCGATTTGATTTTAATTTAGCACTGATTATCGCTTTATTATAATCTTACACTGCAGCATGTAAAGCCTTTCCCTTTACACAAAATGCAGAATATTTCTTTTGTGCTCCTATTATCGTTCATGGAGGTGTGGTCAAAAGCACCGCAACAACCAAAAATAGAGTCAAAATAGAATTGAGCGCTATGCCACCAACTCCATGGCAGAAAAATACCTTTTCGGGAGAAATTTAAACTCTTCTGCAGGCAGCTTATCATAGCCAACCCAAAGTGATACAACAAGTCTATCTTCAAAATTCTTTCTGGTCCCAAAATACAGCTTAGACACTTTGGAACACTCAACGTTACTTATTTCTATTGCCTTTGATCCACTTGGAACAAGGAATTCTGCATCAGCATGAGTCATTTTTATTGGAACCTACTTCAGGAAGGCAATAAACAGAATTTATTTTAGCATGACAGCAACCTCAGGCTTACAATCTTTCATTTCCTCAAAAATTTTCTCATCAAATATTTTAGACTTGATGCACAGGTAAGGTCACTGAATTTTTATCACAATAGTCAAGAACTTTCAAAATATCCACAAAAGTGTCAGCAGCTTTTTTCTCTCCATTCACCCGAGATTGTTTGCCGAGCAACAAAATGATTTTTTTCACTGCGTTAACCATACTTTTTGTGAAAAATTGCAACCAATTTTGATGATATAGGTGCTCATGTCTCCTTTTGATTTCAACCTTACAGCAAAATTCATCAAATCATTCTGTACTAGTCGATCTGGCAGCGTCCTAGGATGTATTACAATAAACAAAGGAAGTGTAAGCCCTGGTTTTCCCCTGATCCCTGCAGTGTAAAGGAGACTCTCCCGGCAGGTACATCGGAATTTGCAACGGAGAACTGCCCCACTTCTGCTTGACAACTATCGCTAAGTTAAAACGGGTTGGCACACTTAAATTGAAACCGTCACAAATCTATTTCTTACAAAATATAAATAAATATCGAGAAACTGGGTCAGTGGATTAAAACATTTGTAATTTGTTTTAAATGTTTTGAAATAATGGTCTTACAATTAACAAGGGTCAGTAAATTAATTTAAGATCCTACCGAGTTTCAAGTTGATAAAACCCAGAAAAAGTGTTTTAATTTTCAAGACTAAATCAATATTCTGTGCAGAACTAAGTGTTCTTGCAGGTTCACTCCCATCCGCTTACCTAACTCCCCTGATGTTATCCAGATATTTCCTTGTTGGTACGCCATCTTTGCACTACACTTACTTTAAATTTTAACGTTATCATTTCAGTATTTATTAAAAGATTTCCTGGTAAGTGCATTTAAGCTAGCTACCTTTTATAGGCCAAGGGCTTAGTTTTGAGTTTTTTTTATTTACTCTTTGACTTCTCAAGCTCTGGTATAATAATAACAAGGACAACCTTCGGACATCTAAATACAAAATATAAGTCAAAGGTAGTTTTGTGTTTTTGTAATTATTGTGCAAGGCCTCTTGTTAAATAAACACCAAAGAAGATGAACGCTATAGTTTTTTTTTCAATTGCCTTATACTATGGGCTAGTAGACATCTACTGGCTTAGAGGTTGCTACAATTACATTTTGTCCATCTTGAAGTCACAAATTGAATTAACGCACTACCTTTTATTACCTCAGTTTTTTCTGCTTTGTATGACCATGTTATTAATATGAATATAAATTAATAGTTTGATTCTCCATGTCACTAAGATAGCTCAGAATTTATCAAAAATCAGGTGATGCTTTTAAGACCGGCTTTGTCTGTATTGCATTGTAATGCAAACCCAATTAATATACTTGAAGAATGCCTTATGAAAGTGATAACCAGTGAGCGGGCCAGCCCATTAGTTGCGAGCTCTTTACTTGCAGCTAAGCAAAAAGGACTTGAAGCTGAATCTTAGTCTGTCGAATGGGATATTAAAGCCTTTTCAAAAGTGGAAGTAACCCCAATCAATTTCGCTTCAATAAAATCGGGATAAAAACCGAATGCCATTGGACAAAGCGGAGTTTTTTTTTAAAGCTTATGACAGTAAAGAAAACCCTGATGTGGGATAGATTCCAGCACTAAAAGTGAACTGAAATGGCTGAAAAATATTTTGAGCTATGCACTCGTTTCATATACTCCTTCAATTTCTTAGCTAACGCTTTCTACGTCGGCGCTTTGAAGTGGTATCAAGTCTACCCTGCATGAATTGTTTAAGAGAAACCACTGGCACGAATGGCCTATAAACCCTAACTTTAAAGAGAAATGCTGCTTGTATGGATGTAAAGCTTTTGTTATACACTTCACGCCACTGGTTTACCAAAAGCCACCAGCTAAACGGGAAACGATTCATATTTATGCCATGCGGTTGCTTAAAGCCGTCTTGAAAGGGATACCTGAAACAGCAAGTAAAATTCATTTCGTTGGTGACAGGTATGATGCACAGCTGGTCACACTGATCCAAACTCAAAAATTTGAAACTTTACAGATATTGTTGCCAATACAAAGAGCAAAGCAAATATTTTGAAGGTGATTTATGAAACATGGAGGGCAAATGAATTTGACTGTATAAGCAGGATATTTACTACTATGACCTTGCGTGCATGGCCATCTGGAAAATTTGAAGACATAATAAGAGCTGTATGTTTTAGTCATGATGTTGATTTTCTTAGTTTTGAGGATTATTTGTGTTGAACACATGAACAAGTAGACACCAAGATGGTAATGCCATTTGCTTTTGCTTCAGAAACGGCTTGGAAAGGGTGACTGTTTATGCTAATGATACTAATTTAGTTGTGAAACTAGTGGACAATCTCTCGTCTTCTTAACATTTTTTTGTGGGACAATATTTTACTTTAACTCTTTGTAAATTTTTTAAATTATTATGTCCCCATTCATCTTTTGTTCCAGAAAACGGAGATGTAAATGTTGAACTCCCTGGCGTTCATTCAAAACATTTTGGGGTGTTATACAACGAGTTACCTTTATCCAAAGAAAAACAAACATTCCTAGCATCCACCAAGAAGAACGATCTGTATATTTAGATTCAATGTGCAATACAGTAGTTGAGAGATTAAACCTTCACCGCAGCCAGTAATTTCTTTTCCCAAAATTTTGCACGAAAGCTGATATGCAGCGTTAATAGGTAAGATCCTAATCAGTTGTTCTTCAGGGATTTACGAGTAGACTTCTCCTCTTAAGAAAGAGCTGAAAGCGTTACCTCCTACAGAGGGGTCATTTCTGGAACATTGTAAGCTTTCTTACTATCAGCTTGCAATCTGGAATGTCTCATTGATTGCAAGGTCATGTCTGCTAATCCCTTTATTTTATGGATGGCAGTTTTCTGGAAAAAATGCTGTTCCTGTTGTTCTAGGAATTTCCTCACTTCTGTCTCTGGCTATTAATAACTCTTTTGTGAGTGTAGTAAAAAGTACACCAGGAACTGTAAATTCCTTCCTCGATTTCCTGATGTTTTCCGTGCTAGTTCCGAAAAGCTTATTGATTCTCCCAAAAAAGCATAACATTTTTGTAATTTGTTGTCATTCCTCTTAGATTCTTTTTTTTTCTCATTTGTTCATCAAAAACTTTACATCTGCAGCTTTTTTTTTATTTTGGCCGTACTTTTGTCGAAGTTAGGATGCAATGTCTGTGTATCTTCATTTATTCCAAGTGGCTTCTGCTTTGACACCACTAGCAGAATGGATTAGCAAAAGTGTTGCTAACTTCCTGTGCAGCCCCAATTGCTCTGACTCTTCCGCTTTGAACATAACCCTAATATAAATACATGAAAGTTGGTTTCTAATGCCAACACTTAGGTATGTTTTAATGTACATATAGGAAGCTTAATTTGGTTGTAAATAAAAGAATACGGCATTAGACTTTACAGTCCCTACCGTCAGTGCTGATCTCCATTTCTTGGCTTTTCAGCCAGGAAGTGCAATGGGGGTTTGGGGCCAACCATCCTGTGCTTTCGCACACGCTTCCTGTTTACCTTCCCCAGATTTCTCTAGTTATCCATTTAGAGCTGGGTCGACTCTGGCTAAGCTTACAGAGTCATGCCACAGATCCCCGTCCCAAACTAAACAATTGAGTAAACTGGGATTTGAGCCTGTGTCCTCTCAGACAAAGGATCCTAAATCCAGCGCACCAATCCACTCGGCCAGGACGGCTCCTGTTCATTATTTTTTCTTTTCTCTCTTGGTACCTTATTCTGCTTCACTTTCTAAGCTCTAGTTCCTCTCATCTAGGGTGAAAAACTAAAAATATAGCTGATGACGTAATCAATTAAGGGTATTAGGTGACATATCCCTGGGCAAACAATATATTCGTTGCTCCTTCTTATATTGGTTTTCAGCAACCAATTATGCCCCTGACAAATTCCTCAAAACCTATTTAGCTCGTTCAAGCCTCTGATGCTAAAAATTTTTTCGCTTGGTCCCAGACTTAATCTAGGTTTGCCGACATATCTTACTATAATTAAACTTATTTTAATTGCGGGAAACACACTGAGACAAGGTTGTTTTACTTTCAATATATTCACTACCCCCATCATCCTTACTAATAATATTGTCACACTAAATGTAGCCGTTTACCTGACCAATCTTTTCGTTATCCAACGTCACCTTTTCACCTTCACTTACTTTTAGCCTTAGCGCCTTAATATTCTTAAAATTAGTTTTCAAACCTATTCTAGCTCCCTAAACAAACAGAACCTCCAAAATATGATTCCTTTTGCTGTCACCATCCCTTAGGATGCTTAATTCATCAGCAGGTGCTAAGCTTAGGAAATTATTTCCTCTTCATTTGATTCCATATTTTCCAATTGCCTTTCATGTACTCCTTAGGACAGAATCCATTAAATTGATCCACATAAGGGGGATAGAACATAGCCCTGCTTAACTACTAATTTAATTAGAAACCAGATACTAAAGTCATTTCCTACCTTGACTGCATAAATGTTATTATTGTGCATTGCAATAATCACTTTAATGTATTTGTACGGTACACCATGCAAAAATAAAACCTTTGATGAAGCTGTTCTATCAAGAGAGTTATACCTTGCTCATAACATACAAAATTGAGGCCCAAAAAGTTGTTCAAAATTCAAGCACTTTACAATTATTACCCTAAGAGCTAAGATTTTGGTGACGCATCCTCTAACCTTTCTATGTCTATACTGTTGTTCTATTACAAGTTTGTCTTGAGCATCTCTCAGTCTAAAAAACATCACATTGCGAAGTAATTTTCCACCTAGAGAGACTTGGCTAATGCCTTTATTATTTCCTCACTTACTCTTATCACCTTTCTCAGAAAGTGGTTAATTGGGGTTTAAATCACTAGGTATTTTTTCCTTTCCAAAACACATATAAAAGTCAAGAGTTACTTATTTCTAACCTAAGAGCCACCATTTTTAATAAAAAGATTTACCACACTATATGCAGCGGGAGTATTATTATTTTTGAATCCTTTTATCACCGTCTCTATATAATTTCCTATAACTCTATCTTGGTTTAGAACATTCTCAAAATGTTCTGTCTATTTTACTTTAACTCTTTTCCCTTTATTAACTGTCCCCCAGCTCTTATCTTTAACAGGGATAAGTATGGATTGACTACTCCTACTCAGTTGACTAACATGCCACTACATTATCCTATTATTTTATTATACCAGTAAAATATTTATTATCTATCTATCTCTTTCAAATCCTTGGCAATTTTATCCATAACCAGGTCTTCAAACCTTCTTATTTCATAGTTTAATTATTTCTCAACTTTCCTTACACAATCTTTTCCGCAGTGTCTATGATTCAGATATTTGTTTTATAAGCCCCTTCTCCTTTCTATTCAACATAAAGCATTTCCACAAATATTCATAATCATGCTAGGAATATTTCTTGTTTTTCCACTATTCTAGTCATGCTCCTGACTTTTTTCAATTAGATACCATCAGCAATTTCACAATTTTGCTTCCTAAGATTATTCTATCAATCTTCTTTATTGTCAAATTTGGAATTCTCCTGTTTAGAATTCAACTGTTAATGCAAAGCATTTCTCAAATTCTTATCCTGGAGACTACTTATATAATAACTTCTTGGCAGGTAGTTACCCTTTTAAAATTTAAACTTTAAATCAATTGCAGACACTACTAGATGTTGATCTTTACTTGTAACACCAATTTACGCACTCCTATATACCTTACTATCATGTATTAATCCTGCTAGTCTTCGATTTGCCAAGAATTAGTAAATTATGTTTCATGTCTTACCATCACGTGAATACAACGTTAAATAATGGGTCATTTACAGCCCAAACATCCTATTTGTTGTGACTAGATCGTTGCATCTGCAAAATTGGAGTAGTCTGTAGCCATTACTGTTTTTTCCTAAGCCAGGATAACTTCTACACCAGATTTCTACTACCTCCGGCTTTTAAACGATAACTCTACCTTGGATCCTGTCTATTTACGCCTGTAACTTTAATTAAAATTCATCTGAGTCACAAGAATCTTCCTCAGTTGGTTCTAAAGGGATATATACTACTATGACCAATACCCTGAGCTTTTTAGTCATAAAGTAAACTATTAATATTCTATTACTAGCCTACAAGCATATAAGATACTTAGCAGCTTCATTGTTCATCTTCAGGTCTACTCCTTGACTAGGTACCCCAACCTTCCTTCCAGAGTAAATAAACTCTACATAACCAAATGTCTTGCTTCAAACCCCTGGGATATGAGTTCTTGAAACTCCTAATAAGGCCAGTTTGAATTCTTTGAATTCTTCGGTCAAAATACTGATACGATAACTATTAATAATAAGGTATATCATTGAAATTGTTTCGGCCTCAGGAAAGCAATGGTCCAGGTCACCAGTACAGGACTGAAATCAGCCCATATTTCAAGTCGACAACAAAGCGCTAAGCTGGCTTAGAACCAGAAAGCAAGGAGTCCGTAGGACCTCCATTATGAATGGTGGTTTTTTGAAATCGTGGACCTATCTTTGTCATACCACGGTCTTCAGCTCTTGTCGATTCTCTTCTATCATCAAGAGTGGAAATCCTGATCACACATTCTCAAGCTTCTTAGTGCTGACTTATTTTGAATTCCTGCCTACAAAAACATGTGATTACGGGGAGGTAACGCAATGAATATTTACTAGCTATAAAGATGTTGTTCAGTCAAAAAACGCTCACCAGAACAGACGAAGCCCAGAAGAATTATGCATTAGCCACAATTCCGTGTAAATACTGTGTCGTTTCCTAGGCTATAATTTCCTCTAGGATCAAAACTCCTCAAGTGGGAAAAATTCGTTTGGTTTGCAACCCCAAAAGGTTCGAGGCATCCCTTTACAGAGGCTAGAGTCCATAGATCTGGTCTGAATTCCTGCCGTACTTGTCTTTCTATATACAATCCTCCCACTATGTTGTTCTGCATCACCATGCAGTATTTCTATTGTTAATTTAAGGGAGACATTTTGGAAAATACCAATTTCATGTTATTGAAATTCTTGGGACTTCTATATTATCAATAGCTATAGTTAAATTATGGCAGAACGTAAAGGCTAAAATGGTCAGTCAGCCGGAGCTCTTAATAGACTAAAACCCATTTGGAAGAGCAGTAAATATTCTTTACTAGTAAATTCACATTTCTTTTGTAGCAATGTGATCTCCATACTCCTCGACGCTAGACAGTAAAAGAAAATAAAGTCTAAAAGGGAGTTTTACATTTTAAAATATGTGCCTAAGGAGAATATTAGGTATGAGCTATCATCAGAGAGCTAGTAACCCTTAAATTCATAATAGAACAGACCAGTCTCTCATTACTGCTGTTTTAAGGAGGAAGAGGTGGATATATTTAAGACTTTTACTGCAAATAAAAGAGAACAGCCTTCCTCTGAGAGCTTAAAACTCGAAACCTAATAACAGAAAAAGACCAAATGGTCAAAATAAGACTTTGTGGTGATTTTTAGTCCCAGGTCTGGGGTTGGCTGAAACTTCGTTAGTACATGAATGGGAGAAAATTTATCCGCTGCAGATTAGCTCCAGGACGAGTGGATGGGCTTCGTGTAGAGCTTATGCACCATTACTGGTATCTGAGGAATTAGGTTAATGTATGATTGCCCAATCTAATAATGGCAATGGACCATACAGTGATTACCATAAGCTGGCGTTGACGACATTGGAACGCCCCTGGAACCCCTTTTTTAACGAAAATAACAAATAAAATTGGTTTTCAGAACATCAGAACTATGGGAAATATATACAAAATCAAGAAGGTTATAAAAGAAGTGCATGATTATCGTCTGGATATACTAGTGCTCTCAGGGATCGGCTTAATTGGAGCAGGTAAACAAAGTCTATATACGGAGTATACTATACTGTCCACTGGTCATAAAAGAAGAAAGTAGCAGGTGTAGCCATAATGCTCACAAAAATAGCCCCAAAGGTTTTGACAAATTGGACCCCCCATAACAAAGGGACCATAACAGTAAGATTTTTGGGTAACAATGCAAATTTAACCGTATTGGCATGCTATTTACCAAGAAATGGCACAGATGAAACAGCAAAGGATAGCTTATACTACAGCCTTATAGCAATGAAAATAAGTCTATCCCTGTTATGATTTATATTTTGTTTTGCCAGTAACATCACTGCTAGAACAGGAATAGATATATCTTATTGCTCGGAGGTACCTGGAAGTGAAAGACTGAAGAAAATAAATAGAAAACGACCTTACTTGAGGACATTCCTATTGTAAATGATCTAATAATTGGGTGAACTATTTTTGATCATAAGATCATCCATAAATTTTCTTGGAACTCCCCTGAGAGTAAAATGCAACCAAATTGACCAGCTTTTGATAAAATTGGAAGTCCAGTACGCAAAATTTAAGAGGGTTCGGAAGTGTTAAGCTGTTTTCTGATCGTACCCTAATGATAGCGAGGATAGAATTGAAGCTAAACGGACCAATGAAGATCAGGTCAAAATTAAACCCAACCTTTGACTCCTCAAAGCTTTTTGCTGTGGCAGTTCAAAATGAGTTAATCATTAAACCCTCTAACAAATTCGAAGCCCTCTCCTTAAGTTTTTACACCAGTGTCAGACTAGAGTCAACCTGGAACACCATCAAGGGACCAAAAACCCAATGGCTATCAGAGAGAAATTGCAACCTGCTATGTAAGCGTCGTAACTTAAAGCAGGAGCTGCTAAAAGCTGGTTAAAAAAGTGACAAATTTCTGAACAACCAAATGTAACAAACCTAGATAAACAACTCAATAGGAGTGCAAGGGGGTATAACTGCAATGGTTTGGATGGAAAAGCTATCATCGTGGAGAAAATGGAGAAACCAGGCTAATTCAATTTCATATGCAAGATTATCAATAAAATTTTAATAAAAATGACAAAACAAAAACGTACAAGTTAAATATACAAGTGGCTAAATTGTCTCAGAAAAATTAGATATACCCAAAGTAAAGTCCTAGATTTTGAAAAGATTTTAAACCGACCACGCCCTTTCGATATGCCAGATATCCCGACGACCCCATTTTTGAACCTCCAATTCGTAAAAAAAAGGTGTTAGGTAGATTTAGAAATATAAGTGTGATGTAGAAGTTTTACTGGCAGCCTGAAAGCTAAAGAAAGGCAGAGCTGAACAGAATTAGAGAATAAAAGCCAAGATGATACGCATATCACTGAGTACCTCTATGGATGTGTGTCTTAATATTTTTAGTACTTCAAAGTCTTAAAAAGTAATCGATGTTAGGACAAAAAGTTGGTCATCAAACTTTTAAATAAGGGGTAGGCATTAAATTGTGACAAAAAAAGAGGCGTCACTCTTTTATCTATTCCAAGTAAAGACTTCTCAAGGATTAATATCCAGCGCATCCAGACAGTCGTTTGATTTAGTCAGACAAGTCCTTGGCTTACAACCATTCTGATTATACACGGATCTCATCTAAACGTTACTAAAGATAACGGAGGAGAATAATTTATGGTGCAGAGAAATGTATATGTCTTTCTTGGAGTTAGAGAAAGGTTTTGACTCTATTGACTGAGACTTTTTATGGAAAATTCTGTGATACTCCGGAAAATAGTAGCCCAAGTTGTTGCAATGTATGAAAACAAATAATTCTTGGTTCGGATCCGGGAAGGATACAAGATAGTTAAGTTTCATGTCCGTTCTTCTTCGGCTTTGTCCGCCACTCACTCTTTCATTCTTTCTCCATTCATATTTGTCCCCCCCCCCCGTGTACTACACACAGCTTGATTGTGCAGGGTTCAGGATCCAAACTTGAGAAGGCAAATAGCTAGATTATTTTTCTTACGACATTGCCTTTACCGAAAGTAACAAGACCAAACTCTAGGATCATCTCAATACTATCCATACGAACGCTGGCCTCCTTGAGTTGAAAATTAACACAGAGAAGACAAAAAGCAGGGCAAAATTTGATTAGACTGGCAATAAAGTGTGGAGATTCAACTGTCAAGAAACTGTTTCAAACAACTGTGGAGATTCAATGTTCATAGAGTTCAGGTACCTCGTCAACACAGTGAAAAGTGCATTTGAGGATAAAGTAAGTTAGTGAAGTTTTTTAACCAATTATCCAGTATGACAATCGAAAACTGATTCTATAAAATAAAAATGAGGCTATTTAATAGCAATTCCCTTTTGCACTTTTCTACAGCAGCGAGTCCTGGAATATAGAACCAACAACCATATTGACTAATTCTTGCCTTCAAGCAAACCTGTCTCTTAGAAGATTCTGAACATCAGCCGCAGATATCATGTCATATACCAGATAGTATCACCTATCTAAGGCCATCCCCTAGTTACAAACGTTATTCGGCAATTTAGGTGGACAAGCTTGGGACGTGTGATTTGCATTAAAGACGATAGGATCCGAAGACAAATCTTGGAGAGGTTAATTCAGGAGAACACAGGAAATTTCAAAAAAAGAACACCTTACGTCACAGATATCAGCGGAGCCTGTTCAACAGTCACATGATTAGAAAATATAATCGGAAGATATGTTTGTGTTGGCGCATATGCAGGATTACTAGTGGCTCTTCGTGGATTCCCTGGGATTATCTGTTGACACAGGAGGATTTCAGGTCTCAGATAATCTTGGCGTGGTAAATAGCTTCGGATAATCTACAAGGTTTGTAGACTCCAGAATAAAAATTTGAGATAAAATTGCCATGAACAGTTGAAGACAAAAATAGAGAGTTGAAAACTTGACAGTGTTGATGAAAACTCGAATAATCTCAAGAAAAGAGTTGGTGAAGTAACTGATGGTGTCTTAGGGAGTCAGATAAGCAGCTAGGCATATTAATGAAACTTCTTTATATTTAATAAATGGGAGGGAGGCCTTCTGTAACAAATTTTGAGGGAAGGATCAGACGAAAATAAGTGGAACACAAAGAAAGTGGAAAAAGCATAAATTGGAGACATGGATAAAATTGCCAAAGATCTGAATGATACAACCTGACAGCATATTAGTAATGTATTGTGCTGCCATGTTAATCGAAATAGAGAACTTTTCCCAGTTAAATATTAGAACAGGCCAATGCTAGTGATAAGGAAAGAGGGATTGACAGAATATTTTTAAGCGTGAGGGAGCTATAATAAAATTTATTTTGTAAGGGAACATTAGTGACAGCACTAAAAGAATTAATAAAATAAGATACCATGTGCTGATTTCGAGGTAAATGAATATTATAATTATGTTGGTTGTGATGTTATAGGTACGCCACTACGAACTGTGATTATGGATTTTGAAAAAGCAAAAGTACCTACCGCTGTTAAGAAAACTTTAAATGAAACCCGTCTATTAGAAGGCTGATAAGAGTGAGTGTTGTAATTATACAGTAATTAGAATGGCTTCTGCTAGAAAGCAGAATGCTTAGTATGATCATAGTTCTTAGACTAGGTGATTCTGTTGATAAGGTCTTAAAAGAAGAGCAATTGGTTCTTAAGAAGGGTGTCGGATTCATTAACATAATAATTGCTATTAGATTAATTATTTAGAAACACCCCAGCAACCAAACTGCTTTAATTCTCAGTCTTTTTTATTACGATCAAGTTTTTGATTCAGCTGAAAGAATAATTTCATCAAAGGTCTTTTTCTTCTAACCTATACCAAACAAATATATAAGGTAATTAGTACCCTGCATGAAAATAGCATTCTTACGGCTAAGGTAGAAAGAGAGGTTATTAGCTGGTTTTCCATTAAATCGGCAGTTTAGCAGGGTTGTTTTCTATCTTCGTCTATGCGAACAATTTTCATGGATTTTGTCCTAAGGATCCTAGCAAAGGAAATGGAAGAAATAGAAAACAAAATTAGAGTTTAGCACTCCTCTGTACTTGGATCTTGCTGATAATTTGAGCATCCTAGATATAAAAATTACCAAAATAACTGAGGTTCAAAAGGCTTTGCTACTACAGGGTACAAGAATAGGCTTTAAAATTTATATTAAAATGACTAAATTGTTCTTGCCAGTAACAAGTAAAGACGAAAAAGTAATGTTGAGTTACGAGAATACAGTTGATTTAAATTTCGATCGAGATACAGTGGGCAACTTCATATGTTTAAATAGTCTTATTAGTAAAAACGATAGGTGAGGTGAATATCATAAAAATAAAATAGCTGAGGTCCTGAGTATTTGTTTAAAGTTATTTTTTTTTAATAGGAAGATATGCCTATAAGCCAAGATTAGATAAATGGAAACTAAATGATGAGAGTCATCTTATAAGGCTCTGAATAGTGGGTGTTCCGATAAACAAAGATAGTTTTACTAATTGTTTTGCCAAAAACTGGTCTGTAAATTATTTTGGGCACCTGACTTACTGACTGTATCTCAAACATTAAGCTGTAAAAACCTGTGGTTCAGTCTTGTTTTCAAGAGTTATAATGAGAGAAGGTCTTAGATAGCTAGTTCATGTTTGGCAGATGAGAGATTGCCATAGATTTTCCGTGTTGGCCAACCGTCCAGGGTAAAATATACAGCAAGTAGTCCCAAGATAGGATAGGAAGATTTTGTAAGAAAGATTTAAGACAAATCTGTACTTCCTAAGTGGCTGCCAAAAAGAAAGCCTGGAAAAGATTATGAGAGGGAGTAGTGTGCATAGCTATATTGGACTTAGGTGAATTGGCTCCACAGTGGTATTTAGTAACAATAGTAGTAGGGTTAATTTTGCCCTATTTTTCACAAAAAAAAGGTATATTAGCAATTTACAACTTAAGAAACTGAATCCCTTGCCCAAGGGTTCAGAAAGTTCTTATTACTTTATATTATTTTAGAAAAATAGTTTTTTGATATAATATCTTTCGGGGAAGGAAATTGAGAAAAACATGGCAATAGGACTGTTAGCCCTTCCATCAATTTGCAATACTTCTCTCAACATGTCCTGAAATTTTTAACTTAATATCCACAGCCACGCCTTAACATACTGCAGAAGTTTTGTTCACGAATGTTCAAGATTCACTGATATTTTACATTTGTTTCCCTAGCCTTTGCCAACACCTCAACAGTCAAGCAGTCTCTATCATTTATTTCTGTAACCTGAACAATGAGCTAATTTCCTGACAAAAAATCCTGGCCACGTGAGCTATATGAGCTATAGGGGCAAAGCATTTCCATAGTTATAGCTAATACCCATTTTTAAAATGTTGAACAAAATTGTTTTACAAATTTCAGATCATCTTAAGGGAAGGAGAAACATAAAAGAGCAAAGGGATAGACTGACAAAAAATTAACTACTTAACATCGCTCTCAACATATCCAGAGATTTTTAACTTAGTTGCCTGAAAAAAAAGTTGCTTGAATGTTTTACAAGAGAGTTCAGTGCTCCCACTATAAGAACATAGAGGAGATCTTTGAAAAAAACCTTGACCTTGTTCTTTCAAATAAGACCAAATCTCTCCTGGTTGTGTCACAAAGTACTGTTTACTCTTTGATTCTGTAATTAAAGAAAAATTTTCCTTTGGTATTGATTTTATCTCAGCAAGACACCTGCAACTAGCAGGTTGTTTAATCGAGCAACATTTAGCAGTATTGTTTCAGATGATTCTTGTTTGTGTTGTAGTCTCTTTGCAATTTTGTATCGGACAAATAACTCCCATTTTTAGAAAGGGCAAAAAAGACACTTCTCTGTGCAGTTCTTATCGCCCCATTACCATCTTATGTAGTACTTTTCAAGCTCTTTGAGTCTTTTTTAGACAAAAGATATTAAAAAAAGTGTTCCATCTCTCCTCGTCAGTTTGGGTACCAACATGCATGCTTTCTTTCTACTTTATAAATCTTATAAATCTTATATAATCTTTCAATTATACAAGTGACTTGTATGTTATTGCCAGAGTTATTGCAGCTGAATTTGCTTGTTTTCTGTTAAGGGGATATGGCTATTGCAGTGCTTTGAGGTTATCTTCACATTGATTTATACCCTCTAATGATAGATGTATAGTTCAATTCATTTGAGAGATTTTCTCCACTTCCTAGAATAGGTATTTCTCTCTGGGTATTTTTATTAGCGCCATCTTTTTTCTCAAGTAGACTGGTCCGCCATCTATATTGCAAAATTTATAGAGCGGCATCTTTGTTTCCATTTCATTAAGGTGCTGATTTTTTCTCAGAACAAGCAGAAGAGGGAAGGAAGCGCCGTACTGTACCCACCGGTATGCAGTTACCCGTAAATTGCGGGGAATAGGTGAGGGGGTCCTTACGCTTCCCTTGTTCCTGGGTGATATCAGTAACTTGCTTAAAGCATGGGGGAGACTATATTACTAAATCCTTTGTTAAACTACATATCGTGTTCAATGAATAACGGGATAAAGAAGGAAGTTTTTTTGAAACGAGCTGTGGAGTTTTTCTTATAGAGACTCAATGTTAAAGGCTAAAGAACTGTTGAGTAAGGATGCCAAAACTAGTGATCGATTTACGAAATGCGTCCAAGATGAAGACAATTTAATGGATATTGCTAAGATTTTCGCAAGAAGCGCTAAAGAAAGAATAGAACTTCCCAAGTTCGTTATATTTGATCCTCAAGAAGTACCGGCCAGTGGAGCAGAAGTAGACGAATGTGTCAAGTCGACAGTGAATGAAATGCGACGGCAGTTCTCGGGTTTTCTCGAGCACCACAACCAAGTCCCAATCCCGTGGCCTCCCGGCAAATCTATAAGTGACGGAAACCAGCCCAATCCTGCACCAGATAGACTTTTTCCACTACCCTATTCCGTAGTTTTCAAGAACCCAACCCCCACTACCATGCCAGAGGAACGAAAACAATTTTTGATGAGTATGTGTGGAGAAGACCTGTCAGCCGAGGATGTTGAATTGAAAAGAAGTCGATCTGAATGGCGGCTTGTAGTTAAAACGGAGGTCAAGGCAAACAGCATAGCCTCTTCTATCAACCAGAAGTCGCAATGTGCAGAAGCTAGGGTGAAATCCCCAGTTTTTATAGGCGTGATCAAAAACATTCCGACTACATATGATGCCAATAAGGTGAAAAACTGCGTTTTAGGCTGCGAAAGGGCAGAGCAGTGTGGTAGAAGTCGAACCTATAAGTTGTACTTTTCTTCCCGCTATGAGCTAGGTCTGGCCATGAAAATTCTGCCAAAAATAGAGTTTGAATGTTTTCTGATTGAAGAGTTTGTTTACCTTCCAAAACGATGCTATAACTGCCAGATATTCGGTCACGTTTCAGCAGAGTGTTCCGCTCCCCAGGTTTGTCCCCGTTGCGGTGTCCTTGGCCATACGTCAAATGCTACTACCACATGCACGAATCCAATTGGCTGTGCAGCATATAAATCGACAAAATATACCTGTCAGTCATTCCAATGTCCTGAGATGAAAAAGCAAATTGGAAAGAAAAAACGCTCCTATGAATGAACAGCATGCAAGTACTAAGATCGTGTCATGGAACATGAACGGAAGTGTGTCTCACAGAATCCCCTTAATTGAAAAATTATGTCGGCGAGGCAATATTCTATGCATCCAAGAACATCTGCTGACAAGTGATAGTCTCAGCCTGCTCAAGTTTTCAGACAATCATACATTTTATTTTGTCCCAGCAAAGTCTTGTCAACGTGGAAGACCCTCTGGCAGACTAGCGATCGTATGTAGCTCTGCAGTTGATTCCGAGAGTCTTGATACAGCTGAAAACCTTATGGTTATAAGAGCTGGGAATCTTGTGATCGTCAATGTCTACCTCCCCACAAACTACAGCGACGAAGAATCAGATAACTGATTTTCAAAGGCAGTGCGTGCTCTTGCAAAGTGCCTCAAGACCATTATGTTGTCAAAACTGGAATGCGTTATCATCGGAGACTACAACTATTACCTAGCCGACGACTCGTCTCCTCGGTCCCAGTTGATCCTAAGCACATTGGAAAATCGGTATTGTGTGCTTCCAAAAGACAATGATTTTACTTTCGTATACACTAGTGGTTCAGTCTCAAATATAGACCATGTCGCATGCACACTAAATGTGAGTGGCACAGTTAGCGTGCTAATGGGAAGTCACTCCTGTGACCATATACCCATTGAAGCATGTGTTAATGTGTGTATTCCTAAGGAAAAAAGTTCTTCACAGTGGTACGAAATAAAGGATTGGTTAAAGGCCGACTTTCCTCTTTATCAGACAGTGCTCGACAAGACACTGCAGAAGATCAATGTGCCATATAATCTCCTACAAGCCAACGTGCAAAGGAATATCCAAGAAACTAAAATACAGGTCAATGGCTTTTGTGCTGAAATCACCCATGCATAAAAAACCGCAGAAAAGGCTGCTGTTCCCGCTAGGAAAATTCGTAAACATACTGAAATCCCTGGGTACTCAAAGAATCGAGAGCTAGTTCTCGGTATGGAGGGAAGGCGGACATCCAAAATTCGGCATGTTGAATTGTCTCCGTAAACACACAAAACGTAAATTTGAGAAAGCCCTCAAGCAGCATCGTACAAATTTGAAACATGAATATACAGAGAGAATAATCAACGATCCAAGTCGTCTATGGAAAGATCGCGTGAAAGACCACCAAGAAACACCTAAGTCCATGCCTTGTGACCCAAACGACTGGCGAGCCTACTATACGAGCGAATTTAGTGCCCCAGATCCCAGTGTAGCAAGGCCATATATCGAGCAACTTGAATCTGTGCTATCAAATTCGAGTTTTCCGGACTTTACCGTAACTGTTTCAGATGTAACTGCAAATGTCTTTAAGTTGAAAAAGAAAAAATCGCGCGGAGTTGACGGTTTGTGTGCACTTCACCTTGTGAATGGTACTCGTCTTTTATATGAAATGTTAACATTATTGTACCAGATCATATTCGTAGTCGGTATTGTGCCTGATGTTTTTTGTAGAGGACAACTTACGCCCATCCTGAACAAAGGGAAGCCAGCTAATATATGCTCCTCCTATTGCCCAATTACTGTATCGCCAGTTTTATGTAAGCTTTTTGAAATGCATATATAGCCGAATGTTAGAAACTGTTGCCAAATACCAAACTACCAGTTTAGCCTTACGGTAGGTCTTGGTTGCGCTGATGCTCTGTTTGCACTTGCTGCTATTTTGTCTGATTCTGAGGCAACGGGTGACCAAATAGTTATTGGTTCTTTTGATTTAAGACGGGCGTTTGACTCGTTGGTGCATGTGCAGATCCTTTTAGAAGCGTATAAACAAGGGCTAAATCTGTGTATTGTCAGAGCTATGTATTATTTGTACAATAACCTTGGAGCGTAAATTAAAATACCCTCATGTTCGACTCAATCCGGTGTTGTACCAGTTCGTAAAGGGGTCAGGCGAGGCTCAGTTGTGTCTCCGACTTTGTATAACTATAGCTTTCTGCTGGCACAAGCCCAGGTAGCTACGTCTCGTGTTTCAAAAGGGATCGATGTTTCGTTGATGGCGTACGCTGACGACCTACTTAATTTGAACAGGTCTTCCGATCGATAATGAAGAATTTTGATGTTTTGAGTAGGGAATATAATAAAATAGGTTTATCATTTAATGTGTCTAAATCGGCCGTACTGTTCTTCAACGCGGGGGATTATGAGAAATTAATTCCTTTAGGCGATTCAGCTGTTAAGCCATGTGAGAGCATTAATGACCTTGGTTTACCAATCGGTCGAAGCCTCTACTCGACAGGAACGTTGCTTTTACGACACGTAGTGGCGAAAATCCGGATTGCTAACAAATAAATCATTGGTAACAGACATCGATTCTGCCGTGGATTTCTTGCGTCGCTGTATAATGCCATTGCCCTCCCACATGTACTGTATATAGCACCTTTTTGGAATTATTTTTCGTCCACCCAATGTACAAAAGTAAGAATTCTATTTTTCCGATTCGTGAAGTATCTTCTGAGACTTCCTCCGTGGACGACGAACTCGTATATCATGCGTAAATATGGAGTGTCCGATCCAACAGTTTGCATTAACCGGGTCATACAGAATTTCCTAGAAAAGGCTAAGGGAAGGACGAACTCGTAGCTAGCTATCATGGGTCAGTAGTTTTGTTAGTGTACATAGTGTGTGTTCACTTACGGTTATGTTTGTAGTGTGATTTTCTTCATTCTTTTCTTTTTCATTCGTACACCGATGTAATTCTAGTGAATTTTCGGGTAATAAAAGTACTTACTTACTTACTTACTGAAGTATATTAAGGATAGAGGTGATTTCCTGCTATTATGTGCACTCGATGTTGCAATAGCTTTTGACTGGTATGTATTTTCCAAGGTTTTGCTCGAGGCCCTTTTGAAAGGTAATGACGATATGGTAATCACTTGTTTAAGATACATGTATAGAACTCTGAAGGTTAGAATTAAAGATGGTAGTCAACTATTTTCAACTTTGAAAGGTTTATGCCAAGGAGCTGTCACTTTTCCGGTATTGTCTAACAATTGTGTTACTAGTGCTCAGGATAGGCTGAACTGTAATCAAATCAAACAGTTCGTGGTAATGAACTGTAGAAAGGAACGACCCGGCTCAATAGTAACCTAAATCCAAAAAAATTGAATTTTTATACCAATAGCTACATCTGAAGAATTGCATTTTAATGCTGATTCTAAATATATAAGTTTCATCAAGTTTAATTCTACCAATCGAAAGTTATGAGTCTGAGAATATATGTGGTATTTTAGAGAATAGGGGGTAACACCCCCTAAAAGTCCTAGAACCTTAATGAAAATCACGCCATCAGATTCAGCGTATCAGAGAACCCTTTTGTAGAAGTTTCAAGCTGTTATCTACAAAAATGTGGAATTCTGTATTTCTTGCAAGAAGGCAGATCACGGGTGCATGTTTATTTGTTTGTTTGTTTTTTCCCCAGGGGTGATCGTATCGACTCTCTTGTCCTAAAATGATGCAAGAGGGCTCATTCTAACTTAAATGAAAAGTTCTAGTGCCCTTTTAAAGTGACCAAAAAAGTTGGAGGGCACCTAGGCCCCCTTCCACGCTAATTATTTTTTCAAAGTCAACAGTTAAAAATTCTGGGGACGAAATACTCCCCCAAAGTCCACGTGGGAGGGGCAACAAGTTTCGAACTTTGACTAGTGCTTACATATAATAATGGTTATTGGGTACAGACGTTTTCAGGGGGATTTTTCGGTTGAGGGGAGGGGTTGAGAAGAGGGGGACATGTTGGGGGAACTTTTTATGGAAGAATTCGTCATGGGGGAAGAAAATTTCTATGAAAGGAGCGCAAGATTTTCTCTTAACAACATTATTTAAAAACCACAATGAAAAAATAAATATGAAAAAGTTTTTTCAACTGGAAGTAAGGAGCATCATTAAAACTTAAAACGAACTGAGATTATTACGCATATGAGGGGCTCACCTTCTCCTCATACCTCGCTCTTTACGCTAAAGTATTTTTGGTAATTTCAACTATTTATTCCACGGATTTTGCGATTCAGAGGTACTGACGTGGGGATGAACCTCTCATATATGTAATAAAAACATGAGAATACAAGAGTTCGTTACGTAAGCTAATTTATAAGTTACGTATATCTTTTGCTAATAAAAACAGTCGTAAGAAATTAAATGTTCTAGTTGCCTTTTTAAGTAACCAAAAAACTATGAGAAAGCCATTTATCCAGAAAAAAATAAATATGCAAATTTGTTTGAATTATTCCTCCGCAGAGTGCCAAAATCAAAACATAAATTGATTCAAAAACGTTCAAAAATAAAAATAAAAAAACAGTTTTTTTAACTGAAAGTAAGGAGCGACATTAAAACTTAAAACGAACAGAAATTATTTCGTATATGCAAGGGGCTGCTTCCTCATCAACGCCCCGCTCTTTACGCTAAAGTTTTTTACTGTTTTAAAACGAAGAGTTGAGAGAAAGAGTCAAACTTTAGTGTAAAGTGTAGGGTGTTGATGAGGAAGCAGCCCCTTTCATATACGAAGTAATTTCTTTCCGATTTAAGTTTTAATGTCGCTCCTTACTTTCAGTTAAAAAAACTTGTTTTTTTTATTTCATCTTCAAAGGAGTTGATCTTTCATTAGTTTTGTTTGCAGAAAATCTACTAAGCCTTTCCTGCACTTTTCAAGGATGCTCTTAAACCTTTCAGTTTCTCCGAGAAGAGTGTGAACACATTAGTTTGAGCTTCATTACTGATTAAACATTTGTCGTACAATTGGAATTTTGATGCCAATAGTTACATCAAAAGAATTGCATTTTAATGCTGATTTTAAATATATAAGTTTTATTACGATCAGTTATACCCATCAAAAGTTAAGATCCTGAGAAAATTTGCCTCATTTTAAAAAATAGGGGGAACAACCCCCTAAAAGTCATACAATCTTAAAAAAAATCACACTATCAGATTCAGAGAATCAGAGAACCTTATTGTAGAAGTTTCATGCTCCTATCTACAAAAATGCAGAATTTCACATTTTTTGCCAGAAGACAAATCACAGATGCGTGTTTATTTGTTTGTTTTTTTGTTTGTTGATTGTTTTGTTTTTTTTCCCAGGTGTGATCGTATTGACTGAGTGTTCCTAGACTGTCACCAAAAAGCTCATTGTAACGGAAAGTAAAAGTTCGAGTGCCCTTTTTAAGTGACCCAACAAATTGGAGGGCACCTAGGACCCCTCCCCCGCTCATTTTTTCCCAAAAGTCACCGGATCAAAAATCTGAGATAGTCATTTTATTCACCATAGTCAAAAAACCTAATAACTATGTCTTTAGGGGTGACTTACTCCCCCGCAGTCCCAGTGGGAGGGGCTGCAAGTTACAAACTTTGACCTGTGTTTACATATAGTAAAGGTTACTGGGAAATGTACAAGCGTTTTCAGGGGGATTTCTTTTATTTAGGGGGAGAGTAGGGGGGGGGGGTTACTTGGGAGGATATTTCCATGGAGAAACTTCTCAAGGGGGAAGATAATTTCAATGAAGGGGGTGCTGGATTTTCTAGCATTATTTGAAAGAAATGGAAAAATAAATATGAAAAGTTTTTTCTACTGAAAGTAAGAAGCAGCATTAAAACTTAAAACGAATAAAATTTATTACAGATATGAGGGGTTTACCTTCTCGTTAAACCTCACTCTTTACGCTAATATATTTTTAGTAATTTCAACTATTTATTCTACGGGCTTTGCATTCTTAAGGAATTGGGACGAAATTGAGCTTTAGTTTGAAGAGCGAGGTATCGACGAGGGTTGAACCCCCTCATATACGCAATAAGAACATACGAATATAGAAGGTCGGTACATAGGTTAATTCGTAAGTTACGTATATTTTTTACCAATGAAAACGTTTGTAAAAAATTAAAAGTTCTAGTTGCTTTTTAAGTAATCAAAAACTTGGAGGGCAATTAGGCCTCCTCCGTCACTTCTTTTTTCTCAAAATCTTCCGATTAATTGCAATTAATGAATATGCAAATTTTGTTTTAGTTATTTATTTGCGGAGAGCCAAGATGAAAACATGCATTAATTCAAAAATGCCCAGAAATTAAATAAAAAAACAAGTTTTTTAAATGAAAGTAAAGAGGAACATTAAAACTTAAAACGAACAGAAATTACTCCGTATATGAAAGCGGCTTTTCCTCCTCAACTCCCAGCTCTTTACAATAAAGTTTCTTACTATTTTAAAAATAGAGTTAAGATAAAGAGTCAAACTTTAGCGTAAATAGCCACGTGTTTAGGAGGAAAAGCTCCTTTTATATACGGAGTTATTACTGTTCGTTTTAAGTTTTAATGTTGCTCCTTACTTTCATTTAAAAAAAACTTGTTTTTTTATTTAATTGCAAAAGAAAGCAAGTTAATCTCCTTTACTTTAAATTTGTAAATTAAATTAAATTGCAACTGGAGCAAGTAACTCTTTTCTGAAAAGATATTATCATTTGGTAAACTCAGTTGGAGTTATAGAGAAGAATATTTTTGATTTCACTACCAAATGCCAGAAAGTCTTCCCATCTTTGGTCATTTCTGTTTGTCCCATGTTTGCAGTTGTCAAAGTGTGTTTTTATTTTTGTTGTCTCTTTTTTTTTTTGACTTGATTTTTACTCTGTCTTTTTCTGAACGTTCTGCCCAATTTTTTTTATGGTTTATAAATAAAATAATGATGATGATGGTGATATTACTTCTACACCCTTTGGACAATTAGCATGGATTTGCTGTAATTTCATTTTGTTCTATATCACTATAAGCATTTCCTGAGGCTTCACCTTAGTATCAAAATCCATTTTGGGGCAAAGGACCATAAGTTACTCACTGATACAGTTAAAAACCCTTTATATAAACAGTCTTGGAATTGCAAAACTCATATCCCATATTCTTGGAGCTGTGAAGGATTTTAAAACCCAGCATTGTTCTTGTTAGCGTTTGGAATATTTGAAACTTATTGTACACCGGTAGATGATTTTTCTTACAGAATTAGAACTCTTAGTTTCTTGTTGAAAAAGTTCCTTCTGAAGATTACAGGACGACCTCTTCCATAATTTGCCTCAACATCCTTCTCATCACACTTCTAAAGTTCCAAACGCTTAAGTGTTTGAAACTTTAGTTGTTTTTTTCTGATTAATATGAAATTTTCTATATTCCTTTTAGGTAGTTTTGAAGCGAAAATAAAAAACGATACTAATTTTTTTGATGCAATACTCATTTTTAAAGATAAGAAATGTATGGGAAGCGTGAGCTTTAGTTTATCATAATATATAAAACATTTTGAGTAAACAATGACTTATAGTGTCTTTTTCTTTGCCAATGACATCATTTGTGTCTCATTATCCCCTCAAGCAATTTTGGAAGGAGAGCTATTTATCCCTTTCCTATACTGCAATTACTCCCTTTTGTTGAGCTCCTACAAACCTAATTTCTGATTTCTTGTTCTATTTACTAATTTCTGATTTTCGAACAGGGTTTTTCTAGTCATTCCCTTTTGCTAATGCGTTTATATATCTCATTCAATCCTTATACCTTTTGTAAACAACAGTTTTAGCAAATTTCGAAATTGTTATTGCTAATAAATGTTTTTCAATTGTATACTATAAAAAATTCAATATTGTTATTTTACTAAAGTGTTGATAACAGCTTATCACGTTATTATATACAAAATTATTTGTTTAAAGTTCAATGAGATAACAACAATTGACGTATCAAAGAGACACTAAAACAAAGTTACGCGAAGAGGTATTAGAGCCGAGTTTTCCCTACTTTCTTAATATCTTTTTGAATAAATTTATTTGTTTTATTTTCATTTTATTTAGATATCTTTTTCTAGCTTTGTGATTTAAATTTGTTTTTGTAGTTGCTTATACTACATTTCACCATATGCCCACTGTTCTTAAAACTGGTGAAGTTGTGTTTAATCAGAATGCTCTCCACGTGCTGTGTATTCCCTTATATTCGATCATGTTAGCTGTAAATATGATAAAGATCGACTTATTCCTTTTGGCTGCTGAAGACGCTGAGATGAATATTCTAGAAACAATTCCTTTTGATATTGTTAGTATTGCTGTTTTTATGATAGAAGTCGGCAGTAAGTCAGAAGACCAAAATCAAGAAATTCACAAGTTTCTTGAATCTAAGAAATACACATTTTATGACAGATTTAGTGATGGAATATATAGAACAACTGATATTTTCATAAGTCAAAAGTACTTAGAAAATAACTACGACTGGAGAAAACTACTTAGATCGACTGTGAAAGATATATATAAAATTCTTACAGGGAACACAGACGAAGAAATAAGTGACAATGAAATAGAGTTACTTGAAATTCTTTTTTAGGTTTTTCCCTTTTGAATCGAAACACACATGTGAGAATAAATTTGACGAAGAATTTGTTTTAATATGTATCATTACAAAGCCAAACATAATGACTATTGTAATTAGAATCAACTATTAAGAAGGAAAAGACACATTATATCAGCCAATATATAGTAAAATATATATGGTATTTAATATACGGTAAAAACATATGATAATGAATAATTGGTTATATATGGAAAATTTTATATGGTTAATGGCTTAAATATTACGGTCTACATATATATATATATATATATATATATATATATATATATATATATATATATATATATATATATATATATATATAATGACAAGAGAAATCATCAATGTAACAGCACAAACACAAAAAACAAGAAAAAAAAGAAAAAAAAGAAAGGAGATTGAAGGAGAAAGGGAAAACAATTTTCCTAAATTAGTGGTTAATATATACCAGTATTTGAATGAAGCCTTAACCCTACTGATCCATACAACCACATAAGTCAAACAGCATAGCCATACACAATCAACCATAAAGAATAATCGTTGGACAGGCAGTCATGTTGTCAATAAGTATAAGTCGCCATTTACCAAACAATAAAAACAATAAAGACAAATAATTCAGAGGCAACAACCCAACACAACGGCTCATCAGGAGAATACACTTGCCTATAGGGTTTCGGCACTTTAAATTCTCTACCCAGTCAAGTGTTGTGCCTACCACACCAATACCCATGGCATCCCCGTGTCAGGTATCACCCCCAAAATATATGCCTATGAAAAAAAAACCGCAAATGTAGAACAACCAAGTAACACCAAAACAAACTTATCCTGTTAATTTATTCCTCTTTTTAGCTACAATAGGTAAACTAAATGTGATAAATTTTACCTAATCACAAATATTAACACTTTGCAAAAAACCTAAGTGAACTAAACAATTATAGAATTCATCTTTACCATTAGGCTATTTTTTTAAAAATCCGCTCTATTAGAAACACAATTCAAAATAAATGGCACTGCATCATTTTTTTGCGAACCTCCGAAATTAGCCAAAAAATTTCTTAAGTATTTCCAGATAATTCTTTTGGTATTTATTTAAAAGTTCGTTATAATGAAAATTAAATTTTTTAAATTGCCAAGTTAATTTATTTGCAGAAAAACGTCTTAAAATCAATTTTTGGCTTAAGATTTTACATCTATTTTTAAAATCAATATAATTACTACAAATCCTTGCATAACGAATTAACTGTGAGAAAAAGGCCGAATATGTGATATTTGAGTGTATATTACTTTCAGGAAATGGAAAACTAATCACTTCAAAATCAAAATCATCCGTTTTATTATACATTTTAAAACTTAATTTATTATTATCAGAAATATTAATATTTAAATCTAAGAAATGATCTTCCTGACCAGCGCCATGACTAGGTTCAAGAGTAAGCTCTGATGGATATATATTTTTAGAAATATCAATGAAATCCTTACAATTTCTGACCAAATTATCATTTAGATATTTTTTATTATTTCACAAAACAAGTTTTAACTTATTTGGATTATTCTTATCCATCATATATTTATTTTCTAGTTGACTTAAAAACAAGTCAGCTATAAATGGACTGGCATTCCCCCCGTGGGAATTCACACAATTTGCTTGTACAAATCAACACCAAATCTTATATAAGTATAGTATAAAACAAATTCTAATAACTCCAAAATCATATCCATCTCAGGCTGTAACATCTCAAGTTAACTGTAGTCTTAAAGCAATTTGTCCATATAGCTTTTTTATTATAAGTGTCTATTTTTAAGAACCTTTTACTAGATAAGAGAAAATATTTCTTGATAACAGTTTTTAAGTTATCTAACACTACATTAAGTGATAAATTAGTATGCATTGTCGCAAAACCGAGAGACTCAATTCTTTTAAATGAAACCATTGTTAAAGAATCTATCACCTGCAGTGAATTATTAACACTCCAATATGGATTAAAATCCGAAAATTTTTTAATACCAGAACAATAGGTTTTAAGTTTATTCATAATATCCTTTAAATTTAAAGAGAGGTCAGTAGCAGCATTGCGAGTTGGACATTTAGCTGCTCCAGCAATAAATCGTGGTTTAGGGGGATTCTTATGAAATTTTACAGTCCAATATAGGAAAGGGAACTTTTTATCATTGGCATTTAATTTAATATTAAAATTTTCAAAAAGTATTTCTTCAGTCTTTTCAATTAAATTTTCATCCTCTAAATTCACCTTTTCGTAAACATTAGTTGTGCATAACTCCCTTTTTGAGATATCACAATAGGCTACAGCTTCTGACAAATTATGGCAAAATTATTATTAGCTTTATTACAAATAACTGGCACAATTACAAATTCACTCTGTAGATTAGCAATTTGTTGTTTAATCTTAGCATTATAAAATAATAATTTAGTGATACTATTTCTTAAGTTAGAATATATTTTATTTCGTATTCTACTAATAATTAAATTCCTCCAACTTTCAAAACTCTCTTTATTATTATTCTTATTCTTACACCACTTATCAATAAATAAATCAAAATCATTTTTCAAGCCATCAAGAACATCAATGGTTTCAGATGATGAGAAAGACGAAAATTAGCCCCTTTATTCATTATAATTTGAAGATCATCATTCTTTATTATTGACAAGTCCCCTGTTATAACATATTTGTAAGTAGGATTTACAAATGGGCCAAGTTGCTTACAGTTACAAACCGGTTTCCAATTTATATCACTATCTAATCTTTTAAGTGTTAAATTATAATTAAAAATAATTTGCCCAATAGTCTTTGAAATTTTATAAGTTAAAACTGGACTATCATTATAATTCAAATTACTAAGAAGGGCCAGTTTCACATTCCGCTGATTTAGAAATTCCGGTAAATTAATATCTTCAATCTGCTTACAAGTAAAATTAATAGGTAAATATAATCTGTTATCCTTATTACCAATATTATCAAACTTTTTCTTTTTTGAAATAAATTTCGTCTTAGTTAGAAAGCAAATTATATCACATAATACTTAGAATTATATTCAAGAGCTGTATTATTCATAACAATCCAGAAAGGTTTGATTAAATTCCTCTTGGATAAATTATTTAGACATTTTAGTACAGAAATCCTACCACTAGATTGAAGTAGCTGGCATAGATCTATAGAAAGCATATGTAAATCTAAATATATATATATATATATATATATATATATATATATATATATATATATATATATATATATATATATATATATATATATATACAAAAAGCAATCACCAATGCAACAGAATAAACACAAAAAAAAGACAGAAGCAGAAAGGAAGACTATTTTCCTACAATAGTAATTAATATAGATCATAACTTAAATGAGGCCTTAACTCTGCTCATCCATACAATCACATAGGTCAAATAGCATAGCCATACACAATCAAGCATAAAGAATAATCCATGGACAGGCAGTTGTGTCGTAAGTAAGTATAAGTCGTCATTTACTAAATCTGAAAAATAGTAAAAAATTACAAATAAATCAGAGGCAACAACCCAACACAAGGGCTCATGAGTAGAATACACACTTTCCTATAAGGTTTCGGCACTTTAAATTCCCTACCCAGGCAAGTGGCATGCCTACCATAAACTTTCTATGGTATCCCTGTGCTAGGTATCACCCCCATAATATATTCCTATGAAAAAACAAATGTAGAACAACCAAGTAACACCAAATCAAGCTTATCATACCTTGGTTCTGGCCCTCGTATATTTGTGTTACGAATTCACAATCTATATTAACACTAAACAATTATTAAAACTTTTCACAATATCAAAGTTTCTCTATTGATGAAAATATGACCCAGATAAAAATCAAGGAAATGAATGAAAAATAAGATCATTTGAAAATAAAATATATGCAAAATCCTCCGGAAATCCACCGTCAAATATTAGGGACAAGCCAAACTCCATAACAAAGAAAATCAAAATCAACCAAAGATCCTTATAAGTATTTCAAGATAATTCTTTCAGTATTTATTTAAAAGTTTGTTCTAATGAAAATAATTTTTTTAAATTGCCAAGTTAATTTATTTGCAGAAAAATATCTTAAAATCAATTTTGGCTTAAAATTTTACATCTATTTTTAAAATCAATATCAAACGGTTCGTGGTAACGAACTGTAGTAAGGTGCGACCCAGCTCAATAGTAACCAAAACTCTAAAAATAGAATTTTGATACCAATAACTACATCAAGAATTGCGTTTTATTGCTGATTTTAAATATATAAGTTTAATTAAGTTTAGTCTTACCCATCAAAAGTTACGAGCATGAGAAAATTTGTGTTATTTTAGAAAATATGGGAAAACACCCCCTAAATGTCATAGAATCTTAACAAAAATTATACCATCAGATTCAGCGTATCAGAGAGTCCTGCTGTAGTCAAAAACCTTTATAACTATGTCTTTGGGGACGACTTACTCCCCAACAGTCCCCGTGGGAGGGTCTACAAGTTACAAACTTTGACCAGTGCTTACTTATAATAATGGCTATTGGAAAGTGTACAGGCGTTTTCAGGTGGATTTTTTGGTTGGGGGAGGGGTTGATAAGAAAGGGATATGCTGGGGTGTCTTTCCATCGAGGAATTTTTCATGGGGGAAATAGATTTCCAGGAAGGGAGCGCAGGATATACTAGCATTATTTAAAAAGAACAATGAAAAAACTAATATGAAAAAGTTTTTTCAGCTGGAAGTAAGGAGCAGCATTAAAGCTTAGAACCAACATAAATTATTATCCATATTAGGGGCTCAATTCCTCCTAATATCTCGCTCTTTACTCAAGTATTTTTAGTAAAGTCAACTATTTATTCTACGGCTTTTGTTATTCAGGGGTCATTCTTAATGATGGCTGCTTCCTCATCAACGCCCCGCTCTTTACGCTAAAGTTTTTTACTGTTTTAAAAATAAAAGTTGAGAGAAAAGGTCAAACTTTAGCGTACAGAGTGGGGTGTTTATGAGGAAGCAGCCCCTTTCATATACGAAGTAAATTTCTGTTCGTTTTAAGTTCTAATGTCGCCCCTTACTTTCAGTTGAAATTTTTTTTTTTAATAATTACTAC
This sequence comes from Artemia franciscana, assembly GCF_032884065.1. Classification (NCBI taxonomy): domain Eukaryota; kingdom Metazoa; phylum Arthropoda; class Branchiopoda; order Anostraca; family Artemiidae; genus Artemia; species Artemia franciscana. Next base: position 180,432 of record NW_027068553.1, read on the forward strand.
AAATGCTCGCATATCTAAGTAACTGTGAGTATAATACTGAATATGTGATATTTGAGTGTAAATTAATTACAGGGAACGGGAAATTAATCACACAAAAATTGAAATCATCCGCTTTATAATACATTTTAAAACCTAATTTATTATTATCAGAAATTTCAATATTCAAATCTAAGAAATGATCATCTAGACCAGTGCCATATTTAGTTCATGAGTAAGCTCTGATGGATGTAATTTTTAGAAATATTAATCAATTCCTTACAATTTAAAACCAAAATATCATCTAAATATATTTTATTATTGGACAAAACATGTTTTAAATTATTTAGATTATTCTTATCCATCATATATTTATATTCGAGTTGACTTAAAAACTATTCAGCTATAAATTGGCTGGCATTCTCCCCCATGGGAATTCCCACGATTTGCTTGCACATATTACCATTAAATCTTTTATGCGTATTATATGAAAAAAATCTAATAAATCAAAAATCATATCTAAGCTGTAACATCTCGAGCTAACTATAGTCTTAAAGCAGTTTGTCCATATAGATTTTTTATTATGAGTGTCTATTTTTAAGAACCTCTTACTAGATAAGAGGAAATATTTCTTTATAACCTGTATATATATATATATATATATATATATATATATATATATATATATATATATATATATATATATATATATATATATATATATATATATATATGTTCTGGTATTAAAAATTTTTCGAATTTTAATCCTTATTGGAGTGTTAATAATTCACTGCAGGTGATAGATTCTTTAACAATGGTTTCAACTAAAAGAATTGAGTCTTTCGATTTCTTGACAATGTATACTAATTTATCACTTAATGTAGTGTTGGATAATTTAAAAACGGTTATCAAGAAATCTTTCCTCTTATCTAGTAAGAGGTTCTTAAAAATAGACAAATATAATAAAAAAGCTATATAGACAAATTGCTTTAAGACTAAAGTTAACTTGAGATGTTACAGCTTGGATATGATTTTGATTTATTAGAAATTGTTTTATATAATACTTATATAAGATGTAATGGTAATTTTTACAAGCAAATCTTGGGAATTTCCATGGGGGGGGGGGTGCCAGCCCATTTATAGCTAACTTGTTTTTAAGTCAACTAGAATATATTTATATGATGGATAAGAATAATCCAAATAATTTAAAACATGTTTTGTCAAATAATAAAAGATATTTAGATTTTATTTTGGTTTTAAATTGTAAGGAATTCATTGATATATCTAAAAATATAAATCCATCAGAGCTTACTCTTGAACCTAGTCATGGCGCTGGTCTAGGAGATCATTTCTTAGATTTAAATATTAATATTTCTGACAATGGTAAATTAAGTTTTAAAATATATTATAAAACGGATGATTTCGATTTTGACGTGATTAATTTCCCATTCCCTGAAAGTAATATACGCTCAAATATCACATATTCGGCGTTTTTCTCACAGTTACTTCGATATGCAAGGATTTGTAGTAATTATATTGATTTTAAAAATAGATGTAAAATCTTAAGCCAAAAATTGATTTTAAGAGATTTTTCTGCAAATAATTTAACTTGGCAATTTAAAAATTTAGTTTTCATTATAACGATCTCTTAAATAAATACCAAAAGAATTATCTTGAAATACTTAGAGAAATCTTTGGTTTATTTTGATTTTCCTTGTTACTGAGTTTGGCGTGTTCCTAAATTTTGATTTCCGGAGGATTTTGCATATATTGTCGTTTCAGATGGTCTTATTTTACATTCATTTCCTTGAATTTTATCTAGGTAATTAAATTAATAGAGTATTACATTATTCACATCTACATTAATAGAAAAATTTTGAAATAGTAAAAAAATTTGAATAATTGTTTAGTTTTAATATAGATTGTGAATTGCTAACTTAAATACATGAGAGCCAGAACTAAGGTAGGATAAGCTTGTTTTGGTATTACTTGGCTTTTCCACATTTGCTTGTTTTTTTGCATAGGCATATATTTTTGGGTGATACCTAACACAGGGATACCATAGGTAATTTATGGTAGGCACACCACTTGACTGGGTAGAGAATCTAAAGTACCGAATTCTATAGCCAAGTGTTTATTCTCCTGATGAGCTCTTGTGTTGGGTTGTTGCCTCAGAATTATTTGTCTTTATTGTTTGGTAAATGACGACTTATTCTTATTGACGACATGACTGCCTGTCCATGGATTATTCTTTATGGTTGATTGTGTATGGCTATGCTGTTTGACGTATGTGATTGTATGGATGAGTAGGGTCCATGCCTCATTCAAGTGCTGGTCTATATTAATCACTAATGTAGGAAAACAGTCTTCCTTTTCTCCTTTTGTCTTCCTTTTTTATTTTTTTATTTTATTTTATTTATTTTTTATTGTGTTTGTGCGTTTTTTTTTATTTTGTTTTCAGTTTTCAAATACTCAAAGGACGTCGGGCCGGGTACGTTAACCAGAAGCAGGTGGAGAAAGAAGCATTTACCTTGATCGGACTGAATGGTGTAGATTCTTCCTATTGCGTGTTTTTTTGGCCGTCGACTGACTCACCCCGTTTCCGACGGTCAAATGATTTTTTATTAGCATTTTACGTGTCATACGTCAGCACTTCAGAATACAGCAGTTTTTTGGCAAAAGAATCAGTTTGACATAACACGAAGAAGGCAGTTAACGTTGTATCCGGTGGATTTAGGGCTCTTTGATGCAAGCTGGACTACGAAAAATTAACACGTTGACCATTTTTTAAATGTAGCGCTAAGCGAACAAAAGCTGGACTTCGTTCCTGTATCAAAAATGAAAGAATACGCCACACAGCCTCGTTATTCCTTATGTATTTCCCAGCCTGATACTGTACAACTTCATTGATATCACAGATTTCGGACTGCAAGCCAAAAACTGCTTTGTCACTGCCTTTGTTGACGTATTTACAAATGTATTTGATTGCCTTTACGGAATTACAAAATTTACACGTTTATGTGTGCATTGTAAGTTTTCGATAGTAAAGGTTAATATTGAACCACCCACTGGCTGTATACTTTGATGTAACAGTTACGTGATTTCATGATTGCTGATTTTCCACCATCTTTGGTAGACCTTTTTCTATATAAAGGCTATCCATCATTGCCGGTAATTTTGTTAGGTACTAAAATTCCCGGATATTGCTTTGTGCACTTTCCTCTGTCCATGCATGGTGAATTTTCATTCAGTTCACCGCAAGGTCCATGTATCATATGTTTACCACAATATCATGTAAGCCCCTATCGAAATCTACATCAGGTATTAAAGTGAAAATCACGTCGTCAATTTCATTAGAAGCAATATTGTTAATTAACCGTAGTAATATATGTATTTGTGACAATCCTTGATTTTTCCATTCCACTGAGTACAACTGGCATCGCACTGGCCCAATAACTTTAAGTTCTACTATGAAATTAATCAGTAATTTCAATTTTTGCCGGAAGAAGCGGGCCGTAATCTCATATCTATTCCTCGGTGATTGTAAGTTGCTGTATGTCGTCTCAAGATGGATTACATTTAAATGTAATAAATAAATTTGGATGACCATAGAGACGAACATATGCAATAGCATCTTGAGCATACTCATGCATATGAAGCAGACTTCCAGCAGATGACAAAGGTAAAGTCGTTGTTCTTCCAATGTTAGCGGTATTACCGTCATTTACAACTGCATCTTGCAAATGAATGTGTTGTTCAGAGCGGAGCTTGGTCTCATTCAGACGGATGAATAGCAAAAATTCTGATTCATAAATCAAACCCCTCACCGAAACAAAAATGTTTGTGGGATGCCTTAGTTTATTAGATATAATAAAAAGTACACTCCATTAATAGAAATGCTCCTAAAGAATATACTAATTGAAATAATAAAAGATCCCGACTACCGTAGGTTACATTTCCTTCTAAGAATCCCCGAGGAACCATTGAAGGATAGAGTTATAATAAGAATCATGATGCTCTTATCTCTCGTTAACCTTATCAAACGCGACATATCGAAGTCTTTTGAATATATAAGAAAATCTGCTAATTTGACATTCATAATTTTCATCAAGACTATTCCATAAACCAGTTATCCCTTGATAGCGAAGAAAACTGCAGAAAAACTTTGGCACACAAATGTTGAGGATGACAACATCCGGCTACTACGATTCCTTTTCATACTAATCAACAAAGAATACCGACCAACCACAATAAACTTTCTGAAGACTGTTCAATATTACCAAAGGTAAACCTGTTTTGAAACCGCAACAGAAACCTTTATTTACCAAATGTCCATACAAAAATCAGGATATATAGAAAATCACCTTAGACTTACTCCAATAAGATGAGAATTTCGGATGCAAAGTAATCCCTGGTATTGATATTATATTATTTGAGCAAGAATGTTGCGTCAACTTCCATATTCAATTAATTTTCACCACAGTGAAAGTCACTAGAGATCCCTTTGCTCTAGCCAAAATTTGTCCCAATGTAATTCCCGAAACGATACAAAAATTTGACATCGTCACTTCGTTAAGAGGCCTTGGCATTCTTAACGAATTATTCACCTATATAATTAATCTAAAAGGCAAACAGTGTGAAAGAGATAATATAATCTTTTATATAAAATTCATAGGTACAAATATACTATTTGAAGAGAACACCGTGCAACACAAGGGTTAACGTTTCCTAAAATTGAGCGCAAATAAAGATGGAGTAAATCGAGTTTTTCTCTAATATAATTCTTGTTCTGTAATGAAGTCTATGAACTTTCTTGGTTATTAAATCCAAAGCGACGACAAATTTACTTTTATAGAAGCATAATTTTATGTAGAGTTAAACTAAGTATTAACCATATGGAATATCTAAGCATACGAGCAAGCTCAGCCATGACCCATTTGGAGCTATTGACCCTCAGAGGAAAAAAGGGAAAGAAAGTGTATGAAACATCAATTTATAATATATTTTATTTTTTTCTCTATTATTTTAATGGATTATTATTCGATATTTCGTGAGTTACAGAGTGATGTTGGTTTTATCCATTTATTTGGCTTTATTTGCTAGTATAAGGCTATTCTTTGTTGAGCCAGTCTTAATAATAATGGCTACTTTGTTTTGAAATTACGTAGCTTTGTGGTTCAAGCAGCCCATCTTTGGAAAAGAACTCGTTTCCTTAAGTAGTTTTAGTATAAAAAAAAGGGGGAATCAACAAGAAAAACAAGAGGTTCTCCGTTTCATAGGGAAAAAGAGAATTGACATTGGAAAAAACTGAAACTTTATAAAACAATTTAACATAAAAGAGCTAGTCTAGAAAACCAAAGATTTAGTATAAAGAAAAGAAAGTACAAAAAGAAAAATCAATACAGAAAAATAACAAATTGATCTAGAGAAAGCGCTAGCCTAGACAGTGGAAAAGAGAGTGAATATAGTGAAAAAGGGAGCTAACAGAAAAATAAAGTTAACATAGGGAAATAGAGAGTTACTGTATGAACACTTAAAATTGAAATAAAGAATCAAGTACTAGAAACCACTAGCCGCAAACGCTTGAATAGAAAAAAACAGTTGGGAAAACCACATGAAGTTGCAAATTTGTCCAAGTGTAGTAAAGTGGTTTTTGAAAATAGAGATTTTCTTTCTCGCAGGCACTTTTAAAGCTTGAGTGCTGAGTTACAAATATGAATAAGTTTTTGATAACTCATGAATATAAACAACTAATGAAAAAGTTAATTTTAGAGACCAAAAGGATTCATGTAACAATATTGATGGTAATTCTTGTTTTTTCCAAAATAGCCCAAGATATAATTAATAAATTTTCTGTTCTGACTTAAGATATCGTATAGTATGGAAACATATTTAAGCATAAGAAGTTGCCATAAACTAGTCATAGTGCATGGAAGATACAGATGAAACAAAAATTTCAAAATGGAAAAAAGAGAATAAAAGGCGCAATGTCAATAAAGGAAATTGCTTAAATGATGGGAGTTGTATCGAAACTATGGGATAGAAACCCAAAAGATGATCGGGCTGGTGCATTCCAGGTGCTTCCTCATGTCTTCAAACCGCAAACTACTTAAACCCCGTATGTCGAGAATATATCTAAGACAAATAATTTGGAGGAAAATATCACACGAGTGAACATAGAGGTATTCATTTGCACATACCTATATCTGATCCCTATTGTTATAAAACAATTGCTATGTACAACTGCGCGGCTCTGACGATGCAAAACATGTTTCTTAAACAGCGCAGCTGTACATCCGCAATGAAAGACATGATATCTTGTGTTAAAATAGACACCTAGTAGAAGTTGACCGTCCCAAACGAGAAATTCAATGCAGATAAAACCAAGTAGCATCCGTCATCACAGTTTCTTAACCAACAAAGAGTAATCAATGAAGCCCTAGATAGTAAAGCTCAAAATTAAGCCCACCACTGTTACAATCTGTTGACAGGCAACGCAATCAATAAGCCTCAACAACTAAAATATCCCTTATTAGTCATTGTCAGAATGACTATCTTAAAGCCCCTACTATCACCAAAGTAGTCTCAGTGAATAAACCCTTGATGACTACGATTACCCTAGTCCTAAATCAAAGACAATGTGTGAAAACAGACTTTGAAATCAAGTTTTGATCCAATTTTAATGTATACGTGTTATTTCTTTGACAATGAAACTAGAAACCTAACCATTGCACGTGATGAAAAAATCCCAAAGTAAACAATTTTATACAGGAAATAGGAACTATGAAATGATATATAATTTCCTGGAAATAACGTGCCCGAAAGTAAACTTAAGAAGACCCCATACCAAATGAACAGTTTAACCATCCAGACAGAGATGCAATAAATGCCAATGTTACCCATAAAGAGAAAGAGGAAAATATTTATTGATGCAAACTTTAAGTATAATACCTTACCCAAGTGTGACAAATACCTTATTTGATAATTAAGATCCCAATTAGACTAATGAACATACAGTTATTTCCCACATATACGGTGTGAACTGTTACATACCACCCTCAGAATTCCTACTTCTAAGTTAAAACAATATATTACTGAGTTTGCAAATGACTTTGATTAATATAGAAGAACAATTACCTAATAAGATGACTGTAAATGCAAGTATGTTAGAGACACGTAAGAATTTCAAAATAGGCATGAAATTAAATAAGTATCAAATAAGTATAATTTACAGGATGAGAATTTAATTGAAAAAACTGAAGAAGTACTTTTAAAAAAATGTAATTTAAAATTAATGACAATGACAAAAAGTTCCCTTTTCTATATTGGTCTGTAAAATTTCATCTGTATTCTCATGAAATATTTCAAATGTGTATTCTCCTGATGAGCCCTTGTGTTGGGCTGTTGCCTCTGAACTATTTGTCTTTGCTGTTTTTATTGTTTGGTAAATGACGACTTACACTTATTGACGACACGACTGCCTGTCCATGGATTATTCTTTATTGTTGATTGTGTATGGCTATGCTGTTTGACCTATGTGATTGTATGGATGAGTAGGGTTAAGGCCTCATTCAAGTGCTGATCTATATTAATCACTAAAGTAGGAAAACAGTCTTTCTTTTCTCCTTCTATCTTCCTTTTTTTTTAGTGTGTTTATGCTGTTTCATTGGTGATTTCTCTTTTCATTATATATATATATATATATATATGTATATATATATATATATATATATATATATATATATATATATATATATATATATATATATATATATATATATATATATATATATATATATATATATATATATATATGTATATCCCTCTTTTATTGACTCAAGTAGCTAGTATATTGTAACACAAAAATCATCACTATCATCTCACATGTGGTGGATGGACTTGTACCTTACAGAATATCCTATTCTTTTGATTATCATGCTTGAGGAATTTCTAATAAAAATGCAGCCAAATAATATTTTTCAAGCCTCAAAATTATGCCTCTAATCAAGCTTGAGTGGAAAATTTTAAAGTACTAAAGAGGAGAGGACTAGCTGATCAGTAGTGTAGATTCAACCTTGTAGAATCTTTCTTCCTCAACAAGACTTAAGAAAATCACAGGCAGATTGCTATAGATTCTGTCAAAAGTCATCAAAGAAACCCCAATTATTTCAAGGCTTGGAAGTATTCTTAGGATAAAACTGTGACTAAGCAGAAAATTGTCATACTTTGTCATAAGCAGAAAAGGGAAGAAAATTGTCTTCCCTTTAAAAGTAGCATAGCAAACAATTTTTGTCAATTATTTTAGTAGCTTGGGAATCTCAGATATAAGCTATAGGTGGGACAGCAGTATTATTTGTGTGTTGCCAATTGGTTTTGCTATGTTTTTCAGAAGAATGGATTAAGAAAAAAAAAAATTAAAACAGTACCAAAAATCAGAGTTTTTTTATCAAGCCATCTGAGGTCAACACAGCTGTGTTAGTGTTCCTCTTCAATCTCAATATATTCAAAGCTTCACTCTTTAATCTTCTTCTCGGAAGTTCCAGTTTCCTTCAAACCACATTTTTCCTCCCAATTCAGGATGAAAAGCTTTCATTTGACCCCAGGTAGATGCCCAAGAAACAGTCTTTTGCAATTTTCCATCCTTCTTCTGTAAAATGTGTGCTTGGCATTTCATCCGTTTCTATATTACAGCCATAGAAAGTTAGATATAACCACATTTTTCATATAACTTGTTTTTTGACATGTGTTTAGTCTAACTGGTGACTAAAACTATCTGTAGACAACTGCTTTGGACATTATCTAACAATTCTTTTCTATCTTTTGAAATACCCACGTTTCAACACTATACTTGACCACTGTCATTATTGTAGCCACCAGTATTTTAAAGGCTTATCTTCCTATTCTTTGAAACCTTTTTTTACTGTGAAATAAATACCCAGGGCCTTGCCTATTCTACTTTTTACATGTTTACCGCATCAACCATCATTGCTACTAATACTACCCAAGTAAGTAAAGATATCCAACTTGAGTAATTTGCGTTTTCCTAGCATCACCTCTTAACCTTCATTTACCCATAATATAAACAGCTTAGTCTTCTTTGCCTGCCTCTCTGTAACTCTTTCCTTATCATTAATTGTGACCCTGTTCCTATATTTAACTTGGACAAGTCTAGATTGACGACCCCCTCTCAATTTATTAACATGTCATTACATTAGTTTACTACTATGCTGTCTAGTTGTATCTTCCAGATCCTTGCCAATTCTTATCCATGGCCTCCACTTCACACTCCCTTATTTCATATTTTAGTGCTTTTTTAACTTTTTTTACATCCCTCATATTTTCATGTGATCCATCACTCAGTTAATTCTTGTATAAGCCCTTCCTCCTCTCCGTTAATATATAAAGCGTTTTCAGTAATATTTCTAGCTGCATTCCCACCTTTTTTCCCTAAGACACCATCAGCAACTTTAAAAATTATTCTCCTAGACTTATCCATCTTCTATATTGTCAAATTTCCAATTCAAGTTTAGTATTTAACTGTTCCTAGAAAGTTTCTCTAAAATTTTGATCCTTGAGTGTACCAACGTCACAGCTTTCCAAAAGGTTGTTACTCTTTCAAAATTTCAGTTTTAAATTAATCCTAATCACTGCTAGATGCTGATCTTTACTTTTAACATCAATAACATCGCTCCTATATACCCTAGTATCTTGTATTGATCCTGAAAGTCTTCAGTTGACAATAACATAATCAAGAAGGTTGTCTGTCTTACCATCATGTGTAAAACATGCCGACATATAGACCTTTTGATGACCAAATACTATATCGGTTTTAACTTGATCGTCACACCTATAAAATTGCAGCAGTCTGTAGCCAAAACCGTTTTCTTTTCCTACACCAAATTCACCTAAGCTAGGATACCTTCTGTACCTATTTCTACTAGTCTGGACGTTAAAATATCCTAATAAAAGCACCATGTTTCTATTTGGGACCCTGTCTGTTTATTCCAGTAACTGTAAGTAAAATTCCTCTGAGGTGCTACTATCTCTATCAGTCGGTTCTAAAGGGGCATACACTACTATGACTATAATCCTGCTTTTTTTTCATAAGATATCTAAGACAGAAAAACCTACCAGGTGTTGTTCAGAATCTCTAACCCTAGGTGTCATTACCTGGTTGATCTTATGTGGAAAAACCCAAGTAAGTTTATATAACTTCGAAAGTCAAACTAAAGGAACTTTAGAAACTGAGTATAAAACCAGTGTTTTCAATTAAGCCTTGGAAAATCCCTACCCGAGCATTAAATGAAAGCTTTTAGTATGCATTTAAAAAAGCTCTATTGTGCCATGATCTTCGTAATAGGACCACTCCTGAAATGTTAGTTCAATTTCGATAAGTCCTGGGGTTAGCCAGATGGGTAATATAAGTTAGAAACTGCAAACAAATCAAGAAGCAAATTCTTATCTTCTAATCAGTACTAGCTTAAATTTATTCTTAGGTCTCTTTTTAAGTTGAGTCCAACAGGGCTTGATTTAAATGGCGATAGAGTTGCACGGGCCCTCAGTTGAACGAGCTTCCTGTTAAATGCGGTTGAGTTGCACGGGTTTTGAACTAAACAGGGTTTTAGTTAAACGAGTTTTCAGGTGCACGTGCGTTCAGTTAAAAAGAATTCAGTTACTAGCTAGTGTTAAATCTTTATGTAAACTATGTAGCTTTCTTGGATATTTTAAATCAACTTCGTAAATGGCTCTCACGTTATCCTTATACATTTTTAACTAAACATAATCTTTTAATTGTGGTTAATAGTCTGAGGTGTTTTCTTTTAGATGGACGGGTATATTAATAAATGTAAAGTTTTTCAGGTAAACTTTGCGATACTGCCCGACCATATAAATTATTAACATCTAAATACATTAAATAATTTGAAGATTGTGTTTTATTTAACTTTTTCATATATTTATTATTTGCTTTAGCATATCTTTTCATACACTGAGATACGCCTCCTCTTAATAATTGTTCAATAAAGGTATACACATCTTTGTCAGAAAATAATGAAATTTCGGCTCTAGAATGTTGAGAAAAGCTTCCCATGTTAGTCCTGGTGCTGAGAAGAGGTGCAGTGGATCTAGTTAATAATTTTTTTAGCATACGCTTCTAAAATTTTCAGCAACATCTGATAAAATTAAAATATCTCTTTTTAGGTATAATTTAGTGTAATCTAATAGTATTTAACCTTAAAATAATTTCCAAAAAAATGTTTACATATTCTTGTCCAGAAATATTTTGTCCTGTTAATCTAGAATAAAACTTGTCTATTGGAGGTAATTTTGTATCTTTTATATGCTCATAGCCATCAATATATTCATTGGGATATATATCTTTCTTTATTATTTCTTTGAATTTCTCAGTATTTTGAAAAACATCAGAAATATACTGGAAATAATTTCTTAAACAATTACAATTTATTTTACATCCATATTTAGCTAAACTTTCAGAAAGCTGATCTAACGATGAAGCCATAGGAAAAATGAACCTATAAAACGTATTTCGTATTTGGTTTTATTAACAGTTATTGTTTCATAAAATGATGTAAAACTCTCCGCTGAATCAAAAATACCGTTATCAGGTACTAATTCTCTAAGAAATGAATGAGAGTCATATTTTGAGAGATTATGTATTACAATAGGGATATGTTTAGGAATTCTAAAGTTTTTATTACCTTCTGCATGAGTAAATCCACGGATATTACAAGTCATATAGTCGTGATCTAAATAAAAATTAATATCTACTTTTTCCATTTCATAAACATGAAAGTTTTTAATAGTTGTATTTTTCTGTTTTTCTATTTCTTGTTCTTGTGTATAACGATGATCTCTATGTCTGTTTTCACATTTATTGGCTATTTCTGTACAACATTCTGTTATGATAGTTACAAAATGCCCGCTAGTATATTCACCAAATTATTCGTAATATTCATTTTTTTGTTGTATCAGAAGAACAACATACTTGGAATCCATAAGCATATGGCTTTTGCTCTGCTACTTTAATTGTCTTCATACCTTTTTTGTGATTAAACTCTTAATTATACTCTTCAAAATCAGCTATAATACAGTAAGGCACTCATTTCCTTAGCTATATTTTTAAATTCAACTTTAGATCCTATTTTTGGTATAATGATGTCAGGATCTTCACGATAATCCTTTTAGAATGTTTTTCAAACTTTTGCTCTTCTGTAAAATGTCTTCCACGATAGGTGAAAAGATGAATTTTGATTTATATTTAGTAGTTTGAGTACTCAATAAACTACTTTGATCTTTAATTAAAACATAATGATTATCAAAATGGAGTAAATTAATCATATGTGTAGCAGTTTTCCATTTATGTTAGTTTTAGGAATATGAGCTCTAACCACTTTATTTTTACTTAATTCAAATAAACAAAATTTATTATTATATGCCTTTTCAAATTTAGAAATGTTTTCAATATCCATTGGTAAATTAGTTATCCCTATTAAGTTGAATTCATTTCCATGTTTATATAGTTCGATAGTCTGCCTAGATCGTTTTTAGCCGGATGAAGATGAGCGAGTATTGACCAAAGAAAGCATTTATTATCGTTATTTTGTATATTAATGCAAGATTTTTTATTTTTTAACAAATTCAGGCAATTCTGTATAAGTACCTCCCATATAATTTGGTAATCTTGTCATTCGGTAATCAATTTCATCAACACTCAAAAATTCTAAACCCAATCTGGGTGTATTCTCTATGACAAATGTGAGTATATTCCTGTGATTACTGCTTAGATGGCTTTGTTCAATGTCACTATTTTTATTAAAAATCCAGGAATAGCTATGACAGTGAATAGGTTCGAGTTTTTCATTATCCTTATGAGAATAAAATATTGCGCATGTTGTAAATTGAACTCGGTAACTATCTCTATCTTTCATTCGATTATTAAATCTTTAAAAATAGAGTAAAACAGTGGTCCAAAATAGGCTCCATTTGCATTTATTGAAATATTAACTGTAAGGCCATTTTCTCTAATCCATTGAATGTTCAGATTATTATCGTGTTCTGCTTTTTATTCAAACATATACTCTGGGATATCCAGAACTTCTCTTTTTTGCTTATTTACAAATAAATTCGAAATGTTAATTTACCGTTCTTTTTTAACACTCTCTACCAGTTAAATCTCGAATGAATTGTCGATTCTGATCAATATCCTTTTTATTGACTTCTATTTGATTATTAAAATAACTTTTTACTTTATTCTTTACTTCATTATAAACCTTTAATCGTAATCTTCATTTCCAACAAGCTGTGGCAGAAGACACAGTAAAACCTATAAAGATGTATAGAAATTTTACGAGCTTCAATTACCAGCCATTGGGACCCTTCAATATTGCACATATTAAGGGATGAGCTCTCTAATTTTCGGAGCCAAGAGTAGCAAAAAAGGTGATTCATTTTAAGATTACTACTTGTGTCGTCAAATTGCATTGCCAACTCATAAATTTCCTAAGAAATCTGATGGCCTTTTCAGGACGTCATTTTATCTCTTAAGAGTACCTCAAATGAATGTGAAACCTTAACTCATTCTTCCCTTGTAGCTTCATTTAACTTAAGTGATTAATGACCCATCAATAGTCACAAATATTTTAGCTATAAATTAGTTTGGCAAAATTTATCAAAAATTGATTTATTGGCATATCCATCAAAATTTACTGAAGATGATTTTAACCGCTTTCATATGATCAAATGTACCTTCTAGACCCCAACGAAGCTATTGAAAAGTGTCTCACACATCTTTTGAATTATTTGATCGATGGTAACCTAATATATATCTTTGAAGAAATATTGTGTAACAATAACAACTAAACCGAATGCTATTTGAAAACGAAAAAATCAGACAAGGAAATAAATAAACGAGTTGCTTCACTGAGATAACAGCGTCAAAGTGTGCTGTACATTCTCACCGTACCAAATTATGTGGATTATGGACGGTTCAACCATCTTGCATATAATGAACTAGATGTTGTTCTTACTATTAAAAATGAACTTAGTTTTCAGTCAATGTAATGATTGTAAGACAACGAGGAAAAAAATATTGTCAAATAAAAAAATACCGATCATCATGTGAATTTCTTCACTTAACCGCTCTTCAACTAAACTGCAATTTTAAACGCCTTTGTCAGTTCTGCAATGCTTTACAGAGTTGAGACGTGACATATACCAGCGGCAATCTAAAGGGATATTGATGAATTCTTGTGGAAAAACCTGAAGAGGCTGAATTGTCTACGGTGGCGTGGCTTCTTGAGTAACTTGAAGCTACTGTATCTCACCAGGCAGTCCTAGCTTTTGATCCAATAAACCAAGCAAGTCTTTCAATGATTTGGAAACCTGCTTCAAATGACCCTGCATTTAACCGTAAAGACAATTTTCAGCTATGATCCTACAAAACACAATTGGAAGTGACCTCGAATTTGGCCGAATATTCGACGGTTAAACAGCTTGTCAGAACTTCTCGTGATGGCGATTATCAGACAAAGCAAAACATAAACGCGTGCTCTTAAAAAAGCGTACGGATAAGGCAGAAGTCAGGCTCTATGCCCAGCAACGGCACAACTAAGTCAAAGTAATTTAAGTTTCATTTTGGTCTTGTAAATAAAAATACTGAAAAGCAAAGTTTATTGGATAGAATATTTATTGTAAAGCAAAAAGTTTTGCATAATAAAATTTATTGAATTGTAAAATAATTTGTGTAATAAAGTTTATTGTAGAATAAAATTTATGGTATAGTAAAATTAAGTGTACACTAAAGTTCATTTTATAGTAAAATTTATTATATATATAAATATATAAAATTTTAAAACAAATATGAATACATTTATTATATATTTATAATATTATATACATTGTGTGTATATATTGTATATCATTAAAAATTTTGGTAAAGAAAAATGATGGTGTAGAATGATTTATGGGACAATAAAATTTATTGTAAAGTGAAATTTACTGGGGCAACTTATACAAGAGCAACCAGAAATGCAAGTCCTAAAATCCTAAGTACTTTATGTTAAATGATATAATTCTTTCAATAGTTTTGATGTCCATAAAGAATCGAGATAAAAAGTATTCCGATAAAATATGATTAGCCAATTCCTTATCAGAACTGTAAACATTATCTTGTAAAATGTGCCACTGCATGATTTGGCACTCAAGAGGAAATTTCAAGGACACGACTATTAAGGAAAGTTGAGTATTGAACAAGTCCTAAAATCCTAAGTAATTTATGTTAAATGATATAATTCTTTCAATAGTTTTGATGTCCGTAAATAATCCAGATAAAAAGTATTCCGATAAAATATGATTAGCCAATTCCTTATCAGACCTGTGAACACTATCTTGTAAAATGTGCCACTGCATGATTTGGCACTCAAGAGGAAATTTCAAGGACACGACTATTAAGGAAAGTTGAGTATTGAAGAACCTTCTTTAGATTCTGAAATCATCTCATGCGCATTTCATGCTACTTGGGTCCGTCAGTTCAATGAATACCAGTTCTAAGTAGCACTAGAGCTAGCCGACTATTACTTACAATCGACTTACTTCGCTGTAGGTGAAGTATATAGGTGCTTCAGTAGATTTTCCCGATGATGATTTGTCCCGGATCCTGCAACATAACGTTTATATGCAATATTTACAAAACTTGGATAGGTCCCTTATTATTGATATTTTGACTTTACGTCAGCGTTTGCAAAAAATCCAACGCTAGCGTTAGCGAACCCCGAACCAACGGTGCTATCTTATGCTTGCTTTGCGAGAATCCACCAAGCTAAATTTTCAATCTGGTCCAAAATCACAAGAAGACACTGCAATTGATCATGGCTGATTTTGACAATAAAATACTGACCCACCGAGAAGTAATGGAACTTAAAAATCGTCAATTTTATTGCTATCACCTACGTCTTGATCATAGAGTATCTCTTCTCAGCTCCAGTTAGTTTTTTTTATTAAGCCGATAGGACGTTCCTTCTTATCAGGACAGTATGTAAGGACTGCAGACAATCCTTTGCCGCTCGTGTTCGTTTGTGGTATGAAGGGCTAGGGATAGTTGGGATTTTTCAAAACCAGAACTAAGCAAAATTCTTTTTCAGGGGTTCGAACGTCAGTTCTGAATTGGGACACTATTCGACGCTTTTTTGGGCTTTTATGGTCGTAACGTGGCAGAGTAGTTTGATCAGAGTCAGAAAATTTTAGATAAAACAACCAAAGTATCCAACTAGTCCCATAAATACTCAAACATTTATTTTCTAGGTGGATCTTATATAGTTGAAAATTCTTTGGACCCTATTCGTCTATGGTTTAATGACACCTCTTCCAACTATTTGTCCCAAAAACTCTGTTTCTGTATCCACTGTGCCCATACTTCCAAGATTGGTTGTCATCCCTGCTGACCCTAATATCTACAGTGCTATTTAAATGTTTTGCAAGTGATTATTAAAAGCATCACTCAAGATGACAATATCATAAATCTGATAACAACGAGAGACAATGAGATCTCATAACAACGAGAGAGCTTTAAGTGTCTAAAACGACGATCCATTAGATTTTGGAATCATACGATTGCTGCTTGAATCACAAAAGGAACTACAAGAGATTCGTATTGACCATTTGTTGTCATAAATAATGTTTTGTTTACGCTATTGGAGTACACTTTAATTGCCAGTATACTCAAGTTAAGTTCAGCTTACTGTTTAAAAAACACCTTTCCCAGTCCCTCAAAAATCTGATCTTTCCGAGGTTTTGGATGATAAATTTACTGTGAAACTCCATTGGGTTTGAGAAAGTCGGCAAGAAACTGCACTTTCCCATTGTTTTTGATACCAGCACTGTCGGTGACACAAAATAGTTCTACCAAGGCATTATGATGTCTTCTTCTAGAATCTTAAGCATTTCAATTTCCAGCAGTTGCTGTTTTACTACATATATTCGTTAGGGTATCTTCTGTACCGGTGGGTCACTACCCCTATAGATATTAAGCATCAGGACATTGTTTTTTTTTTAGTTGCTCAAAAGGGTTGTTCTGATTCTTCTCAAGACTCTAGTCAATTTAATTTCCTGACTCTGACCCAAAATTTCATTTTTGTATTTTCAGTTTGGTTCCTTAAATTTTTCATCAGTTCCTACTTTCTTGTAGTCAATCATTTCTTCCAGGATTGGATCTACATAGTTGTTCGCTTGAATAAAAAAGATTTCGCTAAGATTTGCCCTGTGGTACTTTTAAAATATTTACGTAGAAAAGTTTTGAATTCTTTGTCCTCTCGAGAAATCCCATGGCATGATTCACGTTCCAAGCTTTATTCAGGATCTTGTATGGGCCTCGCAACTGCATCTCAAATTTCCCATTTCCACACAGTAGGAGAACAAGTACTTCCTCACCCACTTCAAACTTTCTCAATTTCCGATTCTGATCATATCCGCTCTTCCGTCGTTCCTGACACTAAGTTTTCCATGAAGCACTACCGCTTCTCCTACTGAATCCTGTGAGGGGGGCTAGTTGCCTTCTGATAACTGTTGACTTTTAACAAAGGCCAATACAACTTTCAATTTTCAATTCAATGAACATCCTCCGAAGCTAATACAAAACCCCTTGCTTAAAAGTCCCTCTGGGGAAAAACGATAATAATAATTAATAAAATACTGGAACCTGTATGGGCCTTGCAACTGCATCTTAAATTTCCCATTTCCACACAGTAGGAGAACAAATACTTCCTCACCCACTTCAAACTTTCTCAATTTCCAATTGTTATCATATCCGCTCTTCCGTCATTCCTGACAATAAGTTTCATCGTAAAAATTCAGTCCGTTTAGTAATTTGTTCCTGGGTATTGACCAAATAGCTTACTATCATTTCAATTTTTAATTCAATGAACATCCTCCGAAGCTAATGCGAAAACCCCTTGCTTAAAAGTCCTTCTGGGGAAAAACGCAAATAATAATTAATAAAATACTGGAGCCTAAATGCTAAAGTGTTGCCTCTAATACTACTTCTAATAATGCCAACATTACTGCTCTGACTTCTATTACAACTATGCCTAAGAGTATGAAGCTAAAAATTTCACACAATTTTAAGGGTGAAGGTGAAATGAGTCACAACACGCCGTCTCTGTGTAGGTCTTTGAAAGAGTCTACCAGAAATATCTTAGGAACAGTTTGGTGTGTGAAGTTGAAACTAATAGAGTTTGTTGTGGGGGATGTTGAACTAATTAAAAGAAAATATTTGCTTCCTAGTACTATTGCTTTTACTCATTCTACCCTTACTGCTCTTACTATTACTACTTCTGCTACTACTGCCACGAAAGCTAAGGCTACTAGCATAAATTCTATTAATCTACTTCTACTGTTTTGATTTAGACTAGGAGTAATAAGGTAAAAAATTCAGATATATTGAATCGATACAGAACTAAATAGAGACAATTATACCCACGCAGGTTATCAATAGGACGTATCAGAAATTCTTTAGCAACAGTTGATGACATTAAGTTGAAACTTAAGCAGCGTGTGTTGATTGGGATGTTAAAGAAACAAAGGTGTAATGCGCATACAACTCCTAATGCTACTACAACCATCGCTATTCCAGGAGCTAACAGTATTAAGGTGAAGATTTTAAGGAGCATTAAGTTGAATTCTTAACGAAATCAAAACAGTCTATAAGCATGTGGATTTTCAAACAGGAATAAAATCAACAACAGCTCTATATACCTTGAATTGTATTTTGATTCGAAGCTGCCAGTCTTTGGTTTACAATAACAAAATCAAGGATGGCTTGGTTACTATTATTTGAATACCATTATAGATTA
Source organism: Artemia franciscana (assembly GCF_032884065.1). Lineage (NCBI taxonomy): Eukaryota > Metazoa > Arthropoda > Branchiopoda > Anostraca > Artemiidae > Artemia > Artemia franciscana. The sequence goes on from NW_027068553.1 coordinate 199,271, forward strand.
TGGGCCATTTTAATCCAAATACTATTTTGGTTAGATCTAGATTGTTATACCTAGAAAATTGTGGCAGTATGCATTCATCATAATTTTCTTTCCTTTACCATTTACCTATGCTAGAATACCATCTATCCCTATTTCTAATGACCTGAATATTGAAAATCCCTTTTACAATTACTGAATTTAGAACTAATACCCTATACATTCGTTCCTAAGGATATAAGTAAAATTTATTTGAGTCACTAATGTCTTTATCAGTGAGTTCTAGATTAAAATATACAAATCTAACAGATATCCTCAGCTCTTTAGTCATAAGATGAGCAACTAATATTTATAGTTAATACATCCCAACCCTAAACAAGAATTTGCAGCTTATCTATTCATCCTAATCCCAAGTCCATTCCTATGCATCCCATCCTCGACACCTAAATAAATAAGTTCCATATTACATAATTTCATTTTTCTTACCCCTGGGAAGTGACTTCCTGAAATCCCTAAGAAATCCAACTGAAAAAATTTGAATTTGTCTGTCAAAATTTTGATACATTTTTTGTTTTTAAAGCCATAGCCAAAAATTTGTAATTAATTTTTAAATCATTTAAATTATCATAGCCTAAATAAAAGCAATAGTTAAAGACCAGCACTGGACATGGAGTAGAATATCTTATCTAGTATGTATAAAGCATTTAACGCGACTTATGAATAATCACATCAAACTTAAAACAGACAAAAATTAATACAAACAGGATTTTGGCTACTATCTCCCTCCCCAATCCTTAACCTTAAAACTCTAAGACTTTTTGCTACATTTATATTTTAGTGGGAACTATATATATCATGAGCTGCTCCTTTTGCCTTTAAAATAACGAAAAACAAAAAATGAATCACTAAAATAATGAAGGTGACTGGAAAAACCTAGGGTATATAAACTGATTATTTAATTTATTGTGCCACTCAGTCCTAGAACCTCAAAAATATGAGGGTTGATTTAACTTTTTTTTATAATTCTGTAAATATGTTTGAAAATACTTTTAACAAAATTTGTTTTCAGTAAGGCAAAGGATGCATAAGGCCTCTGATTTTTACTGTTGGAGGATTGGGGAAATTTCTTTTTGTTGTAATTTTTTCAACTTTAGTTATAAATGAGTTTTAGATTAGCAGTCATAGTTCTAGTCAGTTACCATTTACAGCCTCAGCAACAGTAGTTTTAGTAGAAGTAGCAATAGTGGCCTTGAAACTTTGAACCTTATACTCTAAAGCATTATCAAAACTTTGCAGATGCACCTTTCGGTTACTTGGGAACAGTTAGCTAGTTTTCATTTAATTCACCATACTCACCAACATTACCAGAAATTTCACCTCAATGCCTTTAGCCTTTTCAAACACAACTAGGATAAACATTCCCACACTTTCTCTGTGATAGATCCTGCATGTAAAATTAGGACAAGTTGCATGTTTTACATTCCTCGCTGCGTAGACTGTAAAATGGCTTTTTAATCCGTGCTGGTTTTAATGAGTAATGGCTTTATTTTATTAGTGTTAAAAGGGATATTTGAAAGCGCAGGAGAAAGGGGGGAGGGTTGCCCTTGACTTCTTTTTCAACGTCCCTTTTAACATGCAATTGAAGTTTCAACTTAATGCCCTTAACTTTTCCTTCGATAATTCTGTTGTGTCCTTTTGACGACTTTACTGTATATAATGGCTTTTGATTTTTTTCAACTTCTCCATTTGTATTTTCTGTAAGTTTTACCTTAACATACCTAGCCTTTTTGAGACTTAGGATCAAACAGGCCTTTTTTTACCAATTACCAAACTTACATACAAGCAATGGGCAACTTAAATAACTTAAAACACTTGTACATGGGGCCAAAGACCATATGTCGTCCTTGAAGACACAGTTAATTGATATTGCAAATTTTTTAAACAAGATGGGTGTTCAAAAATCAGATCAGTTATCTTTGGGGTGATGAAAACTAAAAAAAAAAATTAGAGGGAGATTGGTTGTCCTCTGACACGTTTTATCAACCCCTTCAACATGTTCTGAAAGTTTCAATTTAGCCTCTTTAGCCTTTGTTGAAATATTGCAGATTCACATTTTTTAAACTGGCGGCACATAGTGTATTTTGAATTAGGTTAATATACCCCAAGACTTTCCCCAAGTTTCATCTTAATAAGCTTTTTCTCTTTTACCGTTTTCATGCCCCTTTTCCCCAATACAAAATGTAATATGTTAACAATAGGCTACATGCATAACTTGCAGCCCTTGCACCGTGGGTTAGAGAAGGGACACTGTCAAACCCAGATGGTTAGTTACGAGAAGTCTGGACTATTCTGAACAAAATGACAATCTCATAATTTTCATCCTAGGTATTTGAAGAATAGGAGGTGATGTGGGGAATTGGTTGTTTTCAGTCTCTTTCGACTCTTAAAAAAGGCATCTTAAGGTTTCGATTTGAAACATAAGGATTCCTTTTTGAAGTACCCAGTACCATTTGTTCGATATATTTTACCTTTGGAGAAACGAATAGAACATATTATATTGAAGTCTAATGGTTCTTTACTAAGGGCAATACTTTTTTGGCTACTAATCAGATACAAAATCTTTTCTCAAATCAGTAAGATTGTAACTTTTATCGTCGATCTGTTGAAATGCTACCTGAAACATTAAACTCTTAGTTTTATTACCCCTAATTTTATCCTCAAGGCATTGTAATAGTGGCAGAACAATTTCAATCTCTGCAAATTTGCATCTCTCGCTCATTTTCACTATAGGTAAGGATTTCCCATAGTCCTGCTATTATTGGTAAAAAGAGCTTAATAAATAGAAATATGTTACTATACCCCTTTCTTAATTGAATCTGTAGAGAGAAGATTCTTGTACAAGAATTATAGGAGTAATGGATCATATCAAAATAAGGGGAGTGTTAAGAAAGTAGAAAAAGAATTTAAATAATAGCCAAGCAGGAGTGAAGAGGACGCAATGAATACAATTGCAAAGGATCATGTAAATACAGCTAGTCGGCAAAAGGGTAAAATATTGTACTGCTATGTTCATAAATTGCGAGTGATTAGTCCTTCTGGCCTTATTCCAACTAAAGATAAAGAGGGGACCACAATTAGCGTTAAGGAAATAGTTAAAGAGGGATGGTCAATACATATCTTGAATGTTCTATACCGGGATAGAGTTACAGGAAAAGAAATAGAGAAAAAAGGAAAAAGCTTGATCATCGATTTCTAGGATTTTCCAGAGTTTGTGAGGAGTAACGGAGTCAAAGGCCGCAATATAGAAGAAGAATATTAAAGCTAGAGGTAAGTTATACCTTTAGAACTGTTGGATAATAATTTAAGTGCCGAAAATATTATCAATGAAGCCTCTGGCTGGTCTGAAAACAGATTGATTTTGGCGGGAATTTTTCACCCGGGCACTTTTGAAACAATTCAAATGAATTATCCTATAGAACTGAGGACCAAACGGGCTTAACAACGAAGGCACTTCTCAATTATTATTTTAAGAGCGAAAATATGAGGACCAAGTTGCAGATAGTGTGGTATATGAGTTTCTTAAATATGGTCACTCTGAGGTTAGAAATAAGTTGCTGAAGGTTATGAATATGATTTACAAAAAATAGAACTAAACAATTTTACGAAAACTCACCTAAACCCCTGTATGGGAAAGTTAATATGTATTACTATCACTAAATAGGCATTATCATACAAGCCTTTCACCTTGTCTGTTTATGTGCTAAATTTCGTAGTATGATCGTAGTTCTTAGGCTGAAAGATACTTTAGACGAAGTTTTAATAGAAAAACAGTGTGGTTTTAGGAAGGGCAGAAGAAGTTTCTATCACATTTACACCCTTAGAATAATAAAAAAGAAAATTCCAAGTCACCAAATACCTTTAGTCCTTAGTTCTATACATTTTCAGCAAGGGTTCAATGCTGTTGCTAGAAAAGCCTTAGCGAAGGTCTTATCCTTGCATGGAAAAGAAATAATGGAAAATGAAAAGACCCTGAATTAATAAGACCTTGAAGGTCTTATCCTTGCATTGAAAAAATATAATTGAAAATGAAAAAGTTTGTAATACTTTTGATGTGGAGGAAGATCTGTTTTGTGAGGAAGAATTAGCGAAAGTACTAAAAAGATTAAGAAACAATAAGGCTTCAGGTGCTGATAGTGTGAAAAATGAGTTTTTTAAATATGGTGGCACTGAGGTTAGAAATAAGCTACTGAAGATTATGAGTATGATTTTTGACAAAGGGGAAGTACCTAATGATTTTAGGAAAGCCTTAATTATACTACTGTTTAAAAAGAAAGGTGACAAGAGTGGATGTCTTAATTATCGAGGCACTAGTATGGTCTCTGTATGTAGCAAATTACTAAGCAATATGATAATTTGTATATTGAGAGATGCCGTCGACAAAGTTTTAAGAGATGAACTGTGCATTCTTGGAAATGGTAGAGGATGTGTCGACAAAGTTTTCGCTCTTAAATTAATAATTGAGAAGTGCCTTCGTTGTTAAGCACGTTTGGTCCTCAGTTTTATAGATTATGAGCAAGCTTTCAATTTTGTTGATAGAAGAACTTTAGAAAAGGTCTTATCCTTATATGTTATATCAGACAAATACATTGAACTGATTCGTAATATTTATAAGAACAACACTGCTGCGGTTGAGGTAGGAAATAAGGTTAGTAGCTGATTTTGTACTGAATCAGGTTCTGTACTGATTCGTCAAACTCCTTTAATCTTCAGTTTAATACACTATGAGTAGGTTTTAGATTTAGCTGGTAGAAGAGCTTTAGCGAATGTTTTATCCTTACATGGTATATCTGACAACTTCATTGTGATTAGCGCTTTTTAAGAGAATAACTCTGCTACAGTTAAGGTAAGAAATGAGGTTAGTAGATGGTTCCACATTAAATTGGGGGTTAAGCAGATTTTCTTATCCCCGTTTATGTGGATTCTTTTGATGAACTTTGTCTTAAGGTGCACAGGAATCAAATGGGGGAGAACAAATTATTTGTACAAGGATTATGTTGATGATTAAACCATGGTTCATTTTGCTAGATGAAGTTTGAGGAAAATGAATAAGATTAAAGAGGTTTTGCGAGTTCAGGGTGCTAGAATAGGATTGAAAATTAATTGTAACAAGACTAAGTCATCATGGCTAGGAATAAGTGAAGATGAAAATGTGACACTGGGTAATGAAAGGATCGACAAAATGCACAGCTTCACTAGCCTTGGTAGTATTATTAGTAAGGATGGTGGTAGCAGTGAAGATATTATAGGTAATATAGCCAAGGCTGAGAGTGTAATTTAACAGCTGAAAAAAGTTTTGAAGAAGGGGAAAATTATTTTACCCACCTATTTCGAATAGGTTATGATGTAGTGAGAGCGGAGGCAGCTGTTTTGGCCTCAAGTGGCTCGATTCTTTGGTTAGTTTTTAGGATTATTAGTAGTATTTTTTAAAATTCTGTTCTACCACCTACTCCAGTCTTATGGTTTGTTTTGGTCTATTATTTGGGTATCTACTGTTTCCTCGTTACTGAAGCTACTTTAAGAGATTTATGATAAAGCAAGGACTCTTGTACAGGACACTATACATTCCCTACTTAAATCTTTGCTTGACTTGAAATCTTTATATTTTCTTCCTTGTAGTTGTCTCACTCTTTAATGTTACATAGTCAGCCTCTTGCTGCCTCGTGTAGTTGTGTATATCTAATTTTAAATGACTATCAGTTGTTCACTTTTATTAACTTAAGGGCACCTAATAATCCGCAAATGAGGTCCGGCTTCAGCCCTCTAACAGGCTGCCGGACCCTTCTCCCAGAGTGTGCAAGAAGCTGCAACTCGTATCATATTTTTTAAAAGTGTGATAAGAATTTTTAGTTAATAAATAAATTTTTCCGGGTTTCCTTTTCTTAGTTGATATCTCTGAATTGGGGTGGGTGTTTCGTTGAATTAGTAAAAATTTGTATTACTCTCCAATCTAGATTTTGGTTCTATTGACTCTTAAGTTGGAAGACTGGATAATTTTTCTTTTGTATGTGTGTCTGCATTTTAAGTCTCTTGAGGGTGTGAATTCATCATGTTCAGCATCTATTTTAAGGTATTTGTTTAATTCTTGTTGCTCCCCTGTTATTTTCTGGCCATAAAGCCTTCTGGGGGATTATGTTGGATTGTTTTTGCTATAAATTTACTGATTAATAAATAAACTCTGAACTCCACCATTCCTGTCAAAACATGATAAGAAATTCAAGATAATACCATAGTCAGTTCCTAGGTATTGCTGATATGGCATTTTAACAATCGGAATGCACATAGTTTTTCTTGATTTAGCTCAAAACTGTCTTAAATTCTTCTTAAATATTTGCATTAATATTCTTAGCTTTAGTAACAGTATTGTAAACATTAGTAGTAGTAGTAGTAGTAGTAGTAGTGGTAGCAGTAGTAGTAGTAGTAGTAGTGGCAGCAGTCTTGGCAGTTGTAATAGAAGTAATAGTAGAAACAAAATTACATATACTAGCAGTAGCATGCAAATACTACAATTTTGGTTAATTTAGCATCCCCCACAACAAGCCCTGTAAGTTTTAACTTCTTACTCAAAGCTGTTCCTAGATATTATTTACAAGCTACTATATTTTATTGCTATTATATATCCCATATGTCGTTTTGAGAATCAGTATGTTCTAATTTATATCAACTTCCCCTCACCATTTCCTGAAACCTTAATCGTAATAATCACAGTAGCTGTAATTGAAGTGGCTTTTGGAGTAAGTAGTATTAGTGGTTGTAGGATTTGTAAAATTAAATCCTGTTATCTTTTTGTCTATTTTTCTTCCCCTTTACCCTTCCTTGAAAGCTCCAATTCGATACCCTAAACTGTTCCTGGGATGCGCACTTTTGACAACCTGCATTGACATAGTGTTTTTTATTTAGTTAAACTTCTTGATTCTGTTAAATTTAGCCTTATTAGTGCTAGTATCATAAAAGTGTCAGTAGTAGCGATAGTGTTTTATTAGTAGTAGTAGTAGTAGTAACAGCACTATTAAAAGCAGCAATGCTATGCTTATATTGCCTTTTGGGCAGTTGAACATCCAACTCAGGATACCCAGGAAGTGGTACTATTACACATTTTGATTGAATAATTTTGGGGAATTAAGGGATGTTGGAAGGGACTGGTTTACCTCCCAGCAATTTCGAATCTTTATATGGGCACTAAAACTTTGAATTTCCAAGGGAAAGAGCTCCTTTCGAAGTTTCGATGACAGCTCCTTCAATACGAAGTGCCTTGGTGAGAAAATTGTACCCATTTCACTCCTTACCTAAGCCGTACTATTGCGCTGCCTATGACCATTTTCCCTGAAATTTTCTGTATCCTCCTTGAAATTACACGGCAAAAGAGTTTCTTCTAATTTTAAGCTAGATGTCAATGGTAGGATACATCATATGCAAAGTCAATAATTAATTTTATTTTTCTTTGGGCTTCATCATAAATTGATTGTCCATGAATGTATTTTCTTGAGGATTTACACTTCTCTGATCACATAGTACTTGAATATGCTTGTCCATTTTGGTAAACTGATATTTAGAGGAGGAGTCAATTAAATTTGAATCAATAAAAAAAATTCAAATAATATTCATAGGGGTGTAATTCCCATTCTTCCATCTTTTCTAAGACAAGCTAGATAAGAAACACATGAATGTAATGTAATTATTTTGTACCTTGGAGAAGACCAGTTTTAAGAAATAAGAGTTTACTATCCATGCTTAGTAAGGTGGTCCTGATTATTGTTTGAACCTGTTTGTCCCCCAGTCAATACGTTTATTTGAAAAAAATGAAACGAGAAATAAGACCTTGCTTCATCAAAACTTCCTTTTTCTATCCCTGTCCCTGATAGGAATTGGCTCCTAGCAAGTCTTCATAGTTTGATTAGGCTAAACATTATACACATTTTTTCTAACCAAAACTGAGACTGCTAATAGTGCTGCAGGGTCGCCTTCAGGAGTGGCACCTTGTCTCGAAATTACAGCCTAGTAAACGAAAAAGGTTTTTGTATTAAATTCTGATTAATGCTTGATAATCTTAGGTTTGATCTTTATTGGTGGAATTATTTTGGGCTTCAAAACCTCTTCCTAGCTATATTATTTATCATAGATTGCCTCCACTTAGTAGCAGTATAATTCTTGGCATTAAAAGATGCAGGTGAAAAGATTGACAATGTCAATGGCAGGTGAAAGGAATGAAAATTGAAATGACTCTTGTTGATAGAAGTATATTGCCAAGTTTGGAAGACTATGCTTCGATAATGATGGGACCAGATTTGAATAAAGCATCCATTCAACTGAAGGTCCCAGGGAATATCTGCCTCCCGGATCTAAGTCGTCTTAAGTGTTTCATGCAAACTTGACAATATATGTTAGTCCCCATCATGTGCTTTTTCTGGGACCATTGTATTTACTGAGGTCATAATAATTTCAATTGTTTTAAAGAATATTAAAATTGTAACTCAGAATAATTTAAATTTTAACCAACTATTGATTAGACATTTTGAATAACAGAATCGGATGCCTCAAACAAGATATAGTGAGATTCTCTGAAACTGTTATCCTAGGAGTAGAAACCATGAAATTAGGTGATATAGAATTGACTTACTCTGACAGAAAGGATGGGGTGCAAAGGCGGACAGTAGGGCTTTTAATCCTTAGGCTTTAGAGCTTTAGGACCTTTTTAATCTTTTCATTTTCCAGTTTTTTTCTTATTTTCAGTTCTCTTTTTGTTTTTTTTCCTTTTTCTATGTTTTTCACTTTTTTTATAGAAGAGAGTTTTTTAATTTTTTTGCCGCAATTTATTTTGTGGGATGCAATGGTATTCATAATGAAATATTAGTTGCTCAATTTATGTCTAAAAATGCCAGTTATCAGTCATGTCAGCATATGCTACTGTAAAACCAACTGTTGGTGGTAGTAGTGACTGAGATAAATTTTATTTACAGACAAAAAACAAATAGATTTCTTTCGACAAGATTTATCAGGTAGAAAAAAGGCACTTTTATTAGAAATTCTCAAAGCCTAGGCTTTTTAATAGGGATACGTGATATCAAAGACAAGATAATTTTTTGTAGGAAAAAAAAACATTTAAAGAGGCTGCATTTTGATAGTTATGAAAATATAGTTACAACTAATATAATATTTGATCATAAAATAGCCCATAAATTAACTTGGCATTGACGTGACAGTAAGAGAGATAATCCTTTTGTTGATGGTATTTTAAACCGAAGACTGGCTGGATCGTTACAAGATGCTAGGGCATATAGGAATGCTGCTACTGATTTTAAAGGCAAAGATGACTATCTATTAGTGCCAAGGGTAAATCAATGTCAGAAATATAAAAATAGCAATTGCCTTTCAGGAAGTTGTTCAGATGGTAGTAGACTACATGGTGCAAAATTGGGGAATATTTTCCATGAAGATTTGAATGCTTGAGGAAATAGTCAATGATATTGCTGATGGTGTAATGGAGAGCCATGTTAGGCAAAAAGTTAGGACTCTTAGAGAAAATGTTTTGTGTTTATCTTCGAGGAGAATGGGCTTGTGCAAGCATTATTTTTGTGATTCATCAAGAAATATGACGTGAATGTAAAAAAGAAAACACATTAAATAATTTAATAATTGTGAATTGGAAGCGAAAGAGAAAATTGGAGGCTAAAGATCTGGAAGACTTAGCCTGAATAAATAAAAATTTAAATATTTTGCTTACAGGTTAATTAGTTGAGATGGAATCACCAGTCTGAACTTGTCCCAGTTGGAACATAGGAGCTTGGACAAAATTAGTTATAGGGAAAGAGTTAAAGAAAGACAGACAGAACATTTTGAGAATATGCTAAACCGTGACAGAGTCCCACGGAAAGATATAGAAGAGACTGAAAAAGTTTGCTGCACTATAGCTGCAAAAGAACATATATTTTTAGAAAAATTTTATGAAAATATTAAAATTAAAAAATAATAAAATCCCAAACGCTGATAGTATGGTAATATTTTTTATCATTGATGTGCTTATGAAATTAGAAATGATTAATTAAAATTATTAATAAGACTTTTGAAAAAGGGGAAGTACCTAGCAATTATACGAAAACTCTAATTGAAACCCCCAAACAAGAAAGGTAATACTACTGAATATGATAGTTATAGAGGTAATGTATTGGCATCTATTGGTAGAATATTACTTAGTTAAATGACACTGTTAAGACTTAAAGACGAACTAGATTAAAACTTCCGAGATGAACGGTGTGGTCTTAAGAGGGGGAGAGGATGCATCGACGATATTTTTCTTCTTAGAGAAATAATTATGGGGTATATGAGCCATTAAACCACTTTAGTCCTCAGACTCATAAATTTTAAGCAAGCGTTGATTCGTTTCATGGAAGGGCCCTAGTCCTTTATTTTTCCGGTATACCAGATAAACAAATTAAAGTGTTTATTGGTGTTTGCGAGCATGACATTGCTGCAGTTAAGGTAGGACATGATGTTAAAAGCAGGTTTCACATTAAATTAGAATTTAAATAGGGCTGCGTCCCTCACCGGTAATATGGTTCATTACGATAGAATTTTTCAAAAGGAGCACAGCTAAGTGATACCTGAAGGCCGTTTATGCCGAATCCGTTCTTCCTAAGACCCAAGATAAAACAGTTTAAAATTTTGATATTTATATCTTAGAATTTGCTATAGCTAAAGCATTGCTTTTCTTAAAGAAGAGAAATTGCTAATATCGCTGTGTTTAATTTTATTGGCCAAGAGTGATACGTTCCCGAGACACAATAATAAATAACAATATCGCTGTTTTATGTAGTTTTCTTTACGATATAACTGCTTTGACCCTTTAAGTAACTATTTTAAAAAGCATTTTTGTTAATTACCATAGATTTTTAAATACATTGACTTCCATAGAATTTAACCATCAAAAAGCTACTTAAGATGCTCCATGTCCCTACAAGCTGCGAAGGAAAAAAACAGAGAAAAAAGATACTTAAGATACAGAATATCTTAGTTAAGGCCACTTACCTTGTTTTTAAGCCAATGAAACTTCATCGTCTTTCAATCCAAGGAGCTGTATGATTCCTGCATAGGGTATTGGAAAAGGTAACTCTAATAGTATATTTTGTGTTTTGATCTTACTCTATTTTTAAGAGATATAGGCTATTGTATTTCTTAATATGGGGCGTGATTGCCACTTACTAGGTTGCTAGCTACCACTGCAGCCCGGTGTTTAATATTGAACGTGCTCGTATCTTACTAAGGAGTTACCTTCCATTGCAGTCCTGATTGCAATGAACCATACTGATCCTTTATATTATTATTTTTCCTATTTTTTAGCATCTGTCCCAATTCCCTATGTAAAAAATTTCATCGATCTTTCATAAGGGTCTCTCATCAGATTTCAAGCTACCGTTACAACCTGGATGTAAAAGGAAAAACAAAAAAAGGAATATGGCTTGATCTTAGTGTGAATAGTAAGAGACGAGCTTCAGTAGGGCACTATACTTCAGACAAGTAGCTTTTCAAAATAATACTTTTTTATCTTGGCTTTTAGTTAGTATGTGCCGCAGTTTCTTCTTTACTAGGTTTCAGCTATATCAGATGAAATTTACATAGTCCCTGTTTATAATGAACTATATAAATCCTCTATGTAATAACACCCACCCATATTATAATGATAATGTCATAATATACCGATGTCATCAGAGCTGATCTCATAATATAGCGTATTTGTATTTATGTCATATATGGTACTAATAGAAACTCTGACGACATTTATTATTGAGTATATGAAAATTCATTTCTTTGAAAGAATTTTTTTTATTCAAATTATTTTTTCCAAATTACCAAAGCTCGTAGATGCTTAAAAGTTCCTAATGCTAATAAAAAAAATACTATAGTGTTATACAAATTGCAGTTTTTGTAAGAAATTAATTCAATTTAATTTTTTTATTAAAAAGGTGTTCAACCACATCATTTTCCTTTAAAATGAGCTATTAAACTGCTCCCTACAATGTTTCAGTACCTTGATCTCTGAGAGAAAAGATGAAGTAGAAGAAAAAAGATATTTTATATGCAGAAAATCTTAGTTCAAGCGACTTATCTTGTTTTTCAAGCCAATAAATTTTCCTTGTTATTCAAGACAAAGGACGGTAAGTTTCCCAAATAGGGGATTTAGATAATACAATTCTAATAGTTTACTTTTGTTTTGATCTAACACTATATATATATATATATATATATATATATATATATATATATATATATATATATATATATATATATATATATATATATATGTATATTGTATATATATATATATATATATACATATATATATATATATATATATATATATATATATAAACCTATTTCTATTTAAAAAGAGCTTTTATTAAAATGGAATGTTATTAAATTTTGCTTTTTATTTAAATTAAGTTTAATATTTTGAAGCTATTGGCCAGTTTTCGTCTTGTGACGAAAACTGTCATGCGAAATCATTTGATCTAGGCGTTTGACAGTTAAACTTGTAAAATGAATATCCCAACCGAAAAGTCACAATTAATGCATAGTACTCTTTACAATGACAGCAAGAAAATGACTTAAACATCACTAGGGTACTGTCTATAACCCTTAGCCTCTGCCCCATACGCTGCTGCCCATAGCATTTTCAATTTTTCTATTTAAAATTTTATAACAAGTTTTACGTGTTATATCTATATTTGTAAGGCTCGGTCTTGTAAATTTTTCATTAAAACTATACTGTGTCGTTTGTATAAAAGTTATCTATATTGTTTACAATATTCCTGATCCAGTGACATAAGGGATTTATTTGATAAAAATGCCGGTAAAATAAATTTGTTTCTTATTTTGCATCTGACAGTGAAACAAACTTGAATGATTAGTAGGAATTTTTTATTGTGTATAACTAATACTTGTTTTTCAGGTAGTATTTTAAGATAATTGTCTGAAGTTGGAGGTTGATTTGTTTGATCAGAAGTTGAAATTTCTGTTACCCGTTTTGTTGAAAAATGAACTTCAGGGCCTCATCCCTTAGGTTTTTAACCTCTGAACATAATTATAACTCCCCTTGGTATCAGATCGAAGTATGCCTGAAATACTACTACTGATACTAATAAGAACTTAAAGTAACACCGAGCCACCTTAGACTAAAACAGCTACATACACTCCTTTTCCATACCAACCTACTCCAAAACTTCCTCTTTATACCTTCCGAGGACGTTCTTATTTCCCTTAAATCTTTCCTTACGTCATATTCCCACCCAAACCAACAACAATCTTTTTCCTGTTTGACCTTAGACAATTGCCTGAAAAGTGCAAGCCTTGGTAATATTTCATCCTTCATCTACAGAGCATGTCTTAGCCATTTCCAACTTTCTTTAATTATTGTCATACAAATTAAAAATCGGGCAACACTTTTTCTACCGCCTAAATTTGGATATGTGGTTAGTCGGTCGAATCCCCATAGCAATTCTTTGGCAATTTCTCTGGAAAATAAAAAGTTTGTTTTTCTCCGTGTTTTTTTTAGCACCCATGGTTCAAAATCATAATTGACCAAAACCATAATAAAATTGTAAATTAAGAATTTTAACGTTTCATCTGTTAATTTCAAGTTTTAACTGCGTTTTTTTGTAATTTCAAGATTTTAACACTTTTTTCTTGTTTTTTAGATTTTTATTGCATATTTTCATCTAATTTCAAGAATTAATAAATTCCTTTATTTTAACGATGATATTGCTTATTTTTAACCTTTTTCAAATTTTAATATTTTATTTCGGGCCATACGGACGGATTTGCATTTTTTTTATGTCTAAGGGGAATATGGCAGCATCATGTACAGACATGCATGGGTCTTTCCACGTTTTTGTTTTCCTTCTCAAGGTTATTACCTTTGAATATTAGTGAAAATTATTAAGAATGACGGACCCTATAGGGGATCCTTAGAAGGCACTGACGTTTGGGCCAGCTGTCCTGTTTGACTTTCTTTACTTTACACATTTTTTTATTTTTGTCGATAAATTAATAAATGAAAAAATATAGAGAAAAACTTGTGTAATATTTAAAAATTTTACAGGTTATTCTTGTTCTTATGCTTATAACCTGAGCAAGCAATACAGAAGGAGCAAATATATAATCTCTGGTAAAACAGATTGTCTCTCGTATAATTTCAATTTAGTGATGATATCTAGAAAAGAAAATCAATACTATATTTTTTGAAAAAATCTACATATGCGTTTAGTTATAACCCATGATTGAAATTACATGGTTAAGATCTGCAGAACTATCTGGAAAATCTCAGGATACATATGGCAAAATCGCAAGGAAATTTACGTATAGTATATTAAATATTTTTTGTTATTATTTTATAACTTGGGTCTTCTTACTGCTTCTAGCACTGACCTCACCCAACTTTGTCTTGTATAGTTGAAACTTATTTAGCTATACAACACATTAATGCTTCAACTTTTTACCTGCCCACTAATCAGATTATTATTAATTATTTTTAATCAATATTAATCTTAATTTCTTTTGATACTACTATCCCCATGCTTAATAATTCTTAGCGTCAATAATTTCTTTAAACTGCAGAATTCCAACAGAAATATCCATTATTTTGTTTGACCAAAAAGTATACTATGGGATAGAAGTAGAAAAAAAGGTTCGCTAAAGCTGATTCGAAAGTCCATGGTATTATTAATATGGTTAAAATGCAACCTATTTCATTGTATGCTGTTGTAATCTACTATTTTGTTACAAAACTTTGTTCATTTTTAGATATTGTGTTTTTTACACTATTCGGTAAAAAGGCCTGATTGTAATTTAAGAGCTGTTTTGGGGTAGCGCTTCGCACCACCCCAACACCTAGTTGGTGGGGGGGGGGGGCTTTGCGCCCCCCAAACCCCCACGCGCGTAAGTTGTTACGCAACATATTAGTTACGTGCCATTGTAGTTGTGTCCCTGTGTCCCACCCTTGTCCATGGGAAAAAAAATCTGTATCCAGATCTATATTTCATTATTCTAATGATTGCCCTTGAGCTTTATTGATGGTGATTGCTAATCGAACATTCCCTCTGTCCCCGTCGTCATTTATAAATCCCCCCCTGTGTCCCCCGGCGTCCCCGTTGTAGTTTTTCTATTTTTTAGTTTTGTAGAGTGTTTAGTTTTTCTTAGCTTTTTTATCTTTTTAGTTTTTTACCTTTTTTTTTTCTTTTTTTAGTTTTTTTTTCTCTTTAGGTTTTTCTGTTTTTTAAGACGTCATATACAAACCCTAAAACATACAAAAAAACAAACATGCTTTAATTTTTTTTATTTTTTAGTTTTTGCTATTTTTTAATTTTGTAGCTTTTTTAGTTTTTTTCTTTTTTTACCTTTTCTTATATTTTTTTTTTCATTTTTTCTTTTTAGGTTTTTCTTTTTTTAGTTTTTTCTTTTCTTTTACTTTTTTTTTGTTTTTTTTTTTTCTTCTTTTTAGTTTTTTTTAGTTTTTTACCTTTTTTCTTTTCTTTTCTTTTTTTAGTTTTCTTTTCCTTCTTTATTTTTCCAAATTTTGGACATCTGTTTTAAGGTTTTCAAATTAGTCTAATCTATTGTCAAAATGTATTGAAATATTTGTGCAATTCCCAATTTTTTACATTTTAAACAATTTAATAAAATTGAAACAGCCTCAATTTTTTTGAATACTTTTTATTCAAAAGTTTTTTCATTTTTTATTTTGTATCTTTTTTAGTTTTTTTTCTTTTTTTTCTTTAGTATTTCTCTTTTTTACTTTTTTATTCTTTTTTTTTATTTTTTAGTTTTTTTAATTTTTTTTTAGTTTTTTTCTTTTTTAGTTTTTTTCTTTTTATTTATTTTTTTCTTTTCTTTAATTTTTTTGATTTTTTATTCTTAGTTTTTCTTTTTTTGATTTTTTTCCTTCTTTGTTGTTTTCTTTTTTTATATTTTTTTTCTTTTTTTCTTTTCTTTTAGTTTCTTAGCTTTATATATATATATATATATATATATATATATATATATATATATATATATATATATATATATATATATATATATATATATATATATATATATATATATGTTTTCTCTTCTTTTTTAATTTTTCTTTTTTAGTTTTTTCTTTTTTTTTAGTTTTTTAGTTTTTTTAGTTTTTTTTAACTTTTTTTTCTTTTTAGGTTTTTACCTTTTTTTTAATTTTTTTTCTTTTTAGTTTTTTTCTAATTTTTACTACTTTTTTTTATTTTTACCTTTTTTCTTTTTTCAGTTTTCTTTTTCTTCTTTATTTTTCAGACGTCATATGCAAACCCTCAACTCAAAAGTACATACAATTTATTTATATATATATATATAGAAGATGTAACAGACATACCACTATGTGTAACAGACATACAACTTATTCTTATATATATAGATTTTTTTTCATTATTTTCTTATTTTTTTTACTAAATTTTAAGATACGCTAAACTTATGTTGTTATTTTTTGATGTGAAAAATTTTTCTCTATTTTTCTTAGTTCAATTAACTTTTTATGTCTTTATTCTATTTTGGAGAAATCATCTTTTCGAAGTATACATTACCAATTAAAGTATCAAACAGTTCGTGGTAACAATCTGTAGTAAGGAGCAACCCGGCTCAATCGTAACCAAAACTGTAAAAAATGGAATTTTGATACACATAGCTACATCAAAAGAATTGCATTTTAATGCTGATTTTGAATATATAGGTTTCATCAAGTTTAGTCTTACCCATTAAAAGTTGCGAGCCTGAGAAAATTTGCTTATTTTTAAAAATAGAAGGAACACCCTCTAAAAGTCATAGAATCGTAACGAAAATCACACCATCACATTCAGCGTATAAGGGAACCCTATTTTATAAGTGTCAAGCTCTTATGTACAGAAATGTGGAATTTTGTATTTTTTTCCAGAAGGCAGATCACGGATGCGTGTTTTATTTGTTTGTATATTTTTTGTGTTTTCCCCAGGGGTGTTCGTATCGCCCCAGTGGTCCTAAAATGTTGTAAGAGTGCTCATTCCAACGGAAATGAAAAGTTCTAGTTCCTTTTTGATCTGACCAAAAAAATTGGAGGGCACCTAGGCTCTTTCCCACGCTAATTATTTTCCCAGAGTCAACGGAACAAAATTCTGAGATAGCCATTCTATTCCAGCGTAGTCGAAAAACTTTATAACTATGTCTCTAGGGACCACTTACTCCCCCACAGTCCCCATTGGAGGGGCTAGAATTTACAAACTTTGACAAGTGCTTAAATATCGTAATGGTTTTTGGGAAGTGTAAAGACATTTTCAAGGGAATTTTTTGTTGGAGGAGGGGTTGAGAAGAGGATGATATGTTGGGGGAACTTTCCATCGAGTAATTTGTTATGGGGGAAGAGATTTGCCATGAAGGGAGTGCAGGATTTTCTAGCAATATTTAAAAAAATGAAAAAATAAATATGAAAAGTTTTTCAACTGGAATTAAGGAGCAGCATTAAAACGAACAGAAATTGTTATGCATATGAGGGGCTCGCCTTCTCCTAATACTTCGCTCTTTACGCTAAAGTATTTTTAGTAATTTCAACTATTTATTCTACGGCTTTTGTGAATCAGGGGTCATTCTTAATGAATTGGGACAAAATTTAAGCTTTAGTGTAAAGAGCGAGGTACTGACGGGGGGGGGGGGTTGAACTCCCTCATTTATGTAATAAAAACATGAGAATAAAAATTTCGTTACGTAAGCTAATTTAAGTTACGTATATCTTTTACTAATAAAAACATTCTTAAGAAATTAAAAGTTCAAATTGCCTTTTTAAGGAACCAAAAAATCAGAGGGCAATTAGGCTTCCTAACCCACTCCTTTTTTCTCAAAATCATTCGATCAAAACTATTAGAAAATCTTTTAGCCAAAAAAAATAAATACGCAAATTTGGTTTTAATTATTCCTCTGCGGAGAGCCAAAATTAAAACATGAATTGATTCAAAAACGTTCAGAAATTTAATAAAAAAAAAATTTGACTGAAAGTAAGGAGCGACATTAAAACTTACAACGAACAGAAACTACTTTGTATATAAAAGGGGCTGCTTCCTCATCAACGTCCCGCTCTTTACGCTAAATTTTTTTACTCTTTTAAAAAGTAGAGTTCAGAGTGTAAAGAACGTGTTGATGACGAAGCAGCCCCTTTCATATACGAAGTAATGTCTGTTCGTTTTAAGTTTTAATGTTGCTCCTTCCTTTCAGTTTAAAAAGACTTGTTTTTTTATTTAATCTTTAATAAAAGCAAGTGCAACATCATATTCCATCATGTTTTGATAAAAAAAAATTGAGTCAAACAACACGAGAAGGTAAATATTCTGTTTGTAAGTTGATAATCAACGGTCTGGATAATATTTTGGAACGTTATAAACATTGGGTACGTAGCAAAGTTGTGACAAAATCTAGAAGTATTTCATAACGTTTGATAAAAATTATTTATTTCAAACAAAAGGAGGAGCTTAATATACCATTTGTGAGCTGGTAGTCGACGATCTTGGAGATATTTTGGAACGTCAAGAGCATGAGGTATATGTCCCTGAAGGGTATATAACAAAATAGTGACACATTCTAGAATACTTGCAATAAATTTCTGAAGAAGAAATTGGGAATGTCTACTCTCTGTGAGGTGTTAGCCTCGAATTATAATATTATAGAAAGTAGGTTTATGATACAGAAAGATTTTTTTTAATTCTTATAAGGTAAATGTTCACATATTAGGGTACAACAATTTTAATTTGTTAAAATTACAAACTAGAATGTATTTTGTTTCAAAGTTTACATAATAACTTGAAAAATTTTGAAGAGCTGTGATATTCTTCATTATTGAAACCCTTACATATTTAATTCTTTTTTATGAAATTTGGAAAATCAAAAGTGCGAATAAGCACTATAAGAGGTTGCCACATTCCCCCTACATACACAAAAATGTCAATCTGTCTCTAAGGCTCTCAGAAATCATTGAAAACTGGAAAAAGTAAGAACTAAGCAATATAATACTATGAATTAAAAAAAAATTAAATTCAAAAATTAAAAAACGAACACTTAAAACTAAAAAAAAAACAAAAATGAGGAAATCTTTAAAATTGCCTTAAAAAAATAAAAACATTGGCTGAGCAAAAAAGTAAGAAAAAAAGTTATATATTAAGAAAGGTTAGACAAGACAACCGGTCCTAACTCCATTATTTCTCAAGGCGTCTTTCACCGGTTTTGTCATCCGTATCCCCTTTTATTAATATTGAAAAATAAAGACTCGAGAAAAAAAAAATAAGAAAAGGGAAAAATACTATATAGGTCTCCAAATGATGTTACTATATTACTCAAAGTAACAAGAAAAAATCCCAATCTGTCCTCATGGCTACCAAACCATTCTAATTATTCTCATTTTGAAAACGTTAAAAATTATCATTACAAATCTTGACATTCAAAAACAGATAAATCTTAAAACTATAGAAAAATTAGCATTTAAATCTTAAAAAATTTAACAATAAAAATAAGAATAAAGAACAAGACAGAAAAAACAGTAAATTATAGGAAGTCATTAAGGAGGGACGGCTGAAACCGCAGAAGGAACCAGAGACGTGGATATATAAACTAAGCTCTCTGTTCCAAAAAATAATAAAAATAGGCCAAGATTCTGAGAAATAAAATTATCAGCGAAATAAAAAAAAAGTTTCAAAAAAGAATATATTCACTAAGTACGATCTTTATACTTAAAAGAGAATGTTATAAAACTACACAGCATTAAATTACCCGCATTTAAACTAGTTCCACTAGGAGATAGTTATTAGGTTGCGTATGAGTCACTCTTGAAAGAAAAATCAATAATATGATACCCTTTACTTACAAAACTTAAAAATAGAATGCAACCTACGAATGATGAAAAGGGTCTCTATAGACAGAAGAAGTTCAAGGGTTTAAAGTTCAGCTATTAAGGGAAAAATACATCATATCCTCCGTTATCCCAATTAGAGGTAAGAGAATTACCCTTTTGCCTTCTACTAGCCGTTGTTACCCCTACTTTGCTATGCCTCAATATTGAAACCCTCACCTATGACCAATAAAAACAACCAGAAAAGAAAAAATAGGGCCTTGATAGCTGAATATGGTATAAATTATTGTTGAATATCCTACTCTAGGGGAAGGTGAATATATTTGGGTGGCTAAAAATAAACGGATATAATTTGCGTCTTTTATTGGCTTTGAAACTATCTATTAATCCATTAAAATCAACTGATAAATCAAACCCAAAAGGAATATAACTAACCCAAAAGAAACAGAACAAGCAGAAAGTACCACAGAGAGCTGTAGGGCTTACAATCCCAGAGCACCAGTGCATCTTTAGTACTTTCCTAAAAACAATCTTTATTCTGATTTATTTACTCAGAATTTATGATTTTTTTTCTTCTCTTAACATCCAAAAGAAAAAATAATCACCATCACGACAAAGATTACTACTTCTACTACTACTTACAAGTCAACGTGGCAGCAAGCCGCGTGAGGGTAACCAGGCTACGCAAGCTCCTCCTCCATCCAAATCTATTCAGATCCTCCCTTTTACAACCTCCCAGTAAGTTCCTATTAACTTTAAATCTTTCGTTATGACATCCTTCCAACCAACACGAGGACGACCTGTTTTCTGTTTAGTCCTAGATGGTTCGCCGAAAGGAACAATCGTTGGTAATTTGTCATCTTTCATTCGCGGAACGTACCATATCCATCTCAACATTTATTTCATTATTGCCCTAGAAAGTGAGATTAAACATTTTTCCTACAGCCAACTGTTTGAAATGCGGTTAATTAGCCGGGCGCCCAGAAAAATTCGAAGGCAATTCCTCTGGAAAACATCTAGAAAATCTTCATTCGCTTTTTGGAACACCCATGCTTCAGAGCCATGTTTGATTTCCGTCATCACTGTAGCTTCCAATATTCTATTCTTGGTTTGTAGAATTATCTCCCTATTCGTCCAAACCTTTTTTAACTTTGAAAAACACACCCTTTGCTATTGCTATTCTACTTTTAACATCTTCACTGCTCCCACAATCTTTACTAATAATACTGCCAAGGTAAGTGAAGCTGCCCACCTGATCAATCCTTTCGTTACCAAACTTCACCTTTCGATCTTCAATTTTTACCAGCCTTAATGACTTAGTCTTCTTACCATTGATATTCAAACCTATTCAATGACCCTGAACTCGCAAAACCTCTAAAAGCTCATTCGTTTTGTTCATCCTTGAATCTAGAATGCTTAAATCATCAGTATTTTCTAATTCCAGAAAAAAATTACCTACTCATCTCGTTCCGTGGTCACCCATTGCTTCTCCTATGCTCCTTAAGACAAAGTCCCTCAAAATGATCACTATAAAAGGGTACAGAACACAACTTTGTTAAACTCTTGATTCAAAACAAAACCATCTGCTAACCTCATTTCCTACCTTAACCACAGCTGCATTATTTTCTCACAGGGCAATAATCACTTTAATGTATTTTTCTGGTATAACAAACAGGGATAAGACTTTTGCTAAAGCTCTCTCATCAAAAGAATCAAACGCTTGCTCATAATCTACAAAACTAAGGGCCAAAGGTGTTTGTCAGCTCAGGCACTTCTCAATTATTAACTTAGGAGTGAATATTTGTTCTAAACATACTCTAACTATCTAAGTATAAAAAATATCTTATTGCTAAGTAATTTGCTACCTACAGAGACCAGACTAATGCCTCTATTATTTCCAGACTCACTCTTACAACTTTTTCATTACAGTGGTTTAATTCAGTTGTTTTTTTTTCTAATCGTTATGCGCTTCTCCTTTTTCAAAAATCGTATTACTAATATTCAGTAGCTTATTTTTAATCTCAGAGCCACAACATTTGAGAAACATACTTACCACACTATCACCACCTGGATCTTTATCATCTTTTGATCCTTTTAGTTCCATAACTAATTCTTCCTCACAAAACAAATCTTCCTCACATCCAAGGTATTACAAACTTTTTCTTTTTTATCTATATCATTTTCTTCTCTGGTAATTCTCAAAAGGTTCTATGCATCTCTTTTTAACTCTTTTCTTATCACTAAATGTGGCCCCTTTCCTATCTTTAACTGGGACGTGTCCAAAATAACTACTCTTTCACAGTTGACTAGCCTATCAGTACAAATTTTTCCTAGTATGTCATCCAGCTGCATCTTCAAGATCCTCGACAGCTTTATCCATGGCCTTCACTTCACACGTCCTTAGTTCATATTTTAATGCTTTAGTCCACTTTCTCTACATTCCTTTTGTTCTCATATGATCTATCACTCAGAAAATTCTTATACAATCCCCTTCTCCTCTCTATTAAACAAATAGGTTTTTCACTAATATTCCTAGATGCAGTCCTAACTTTCTTCCCTAAGACACCATCAGCAACCTACAAATTATTTTTTTAAAATTATTCCAACTATCTTCCAAACTATAGAATTTTTAACTTTCTAGTTAAGTATACAACTGTTCCTTGAAAGTTTCTCCCAAATTCTCATCCTGGAGTCTACCAAAATCATAACTTCCCTGATAGTAGTTATCCTTCCTAAATTTTAGCTTTAAAATAACTTAGAGACTACGAGAAGGTGATCTTTACTTTTAACTTCACTAACAGCACTCATATATACTTCAGTATCTTGTATTGATCCTGCCAGTCTTCCGTTTACTGTACCATAATCAATAAGGTTGGCTGTCTTTCCATTACGTGAATACCATGTTAATTTGTGGGTCATTTTATGACCAAACCAGGGGAGGATCCAGGGGGCCAGGGGGGACCTTAGGCCCACCTCAAGATTTTTATAGTGCTTTCTGGCCTGTTTTTTTTCTACTCTCTTTTTAAGTAAACTTTTTCAATTGATCAATTTTCAATTTGATCAATTATTCGTAGCTAATTTACCCGATTAACAATAAAAAGCAAATTTTTTCTTTGAACGTAGAATGCAAAACTGAAACCTAAAAACGAACAAAAATTATTTGTCTTCAACCGGTTCAGTATATATCTTCTAAATTGGCTGCAAAGATTTGTCTACGAACACGGAACTTTCCCCTCAAATACCAACGTGAAAACACATGCTGAAAATGAATGTTTTTCTTTGTGTTAAACGTTCGATAACACCGGAAAATAAGGCTATTTGTCTATTCAAAATGACCAATTAAATAGTAGCTTTGTTGCTAAAAGTTCAATATGGATAAATATTAAAAATTTGGACACAAGCATAGAATGGATAAGAGACGAAGACTGGTGGCTAGATGTGCAAGGGGATCGGAGAGTGTTTCCAGATATTTTGGTAAAATATCCAAAATCACCCAAAAAAGGGAAGGTAAGTTTTAACTAAAAATAAACCACTTGAAGCTTCCAAAAATCCTTAATTTTAGTTTTGTTACCAATTAAATAGTGCATGGTCCAATAGGGCTTTCGTGTGAATTAAATAAAAAAAGTTTTTTTCACTGAAAGTAAGGAGCGATATTAAAAACTTAAAACGAACGAAATTACTTCATATATGAAGGAGGCTGTTCCCTCCTCAACGCCCGCTTTTTACGCTAAAGTTTGACTTTTCCTCTCAACTCTAATTTTTAAAACAGTAAAAAACTGTCCAAATCTCTTAAAGACTGTCTCAAGTCTAAGACCTTTGATTGGTTACATTTTCATGCCAACGATTATTATGTTAATACGAGGAGGCAGCTCATAGTAGTAAAATGAGCTAGGAAGTGGTTTTTCCAGCCTAAAAACGCTCATAAAAACCGACCTATTATCCATTCATCAGAATCCAGTGCGAATGCTGTG
Source organism: Artemia franciscana (assembly GCF_032884065.1). Taxonomy (NCBI): domain Eukaryota; kingdom Metazoa; phylum Arthropoda; class Branchiopoda; order Anostraca; family Artemiidae; genus Artemia; species Artemia franciscana. The sequence continues at coordinate 223,142 of NW_027068553.1, forward strand.
TGGTATACTAGGCTATAATTTCCTCGAGTGGCACCACTCCTCAAGCCGGGACAGAGTTGACCGCAAGGCCCCCCGTCTTGCAGGTACCCCGAAAGGGTCGAGATAGCCCTTTTGTTGAGGCCGCTGTCCATAGATCTCAATTTTAGGCCCTGCCACATTTGTATTCCTATAGAAGATCCTCCCGCGATGGTGTTCTTTGTTACCATGTAATTTAACCCATTACTGGGAGAAGGTTTTGTAAGTCACGGAACGTTTGGACATGCCGATGGGTCCTGTTGAGTTTTCACTTGAGGTGCTTTCATCCTCCGCTACCTCTATTTATGGCCCTGGGCAAAGGCCAGTTTCTATTATGAGGCTCTAGGGACAGGGTCCCCCTTGGTCCGTGCCTCCTATTGAGGTACCCTACATATCCTTAGGGCGCTTCTCTATCACCACCTGGAGACATGCTGAGCGGCCTGGAGTAGGCCCCTTAAAGCTGGCAAGCTGGCCATACAACACGACATAACTGCAATTTTACTTTTAATAATTTAAAGTACCTTGCTCAAGCATTTAAACGCTCAATTTCTCGTACTATGCATTACTAATTTTTGTGCCTACTTTTGAAAATTATACTTAATGTCGAATTGAGTTTTGGGTGGCAAAACAGGGCGTCACTTGATAAAATTTAATGAAAATAAAACATGTTTTTTTCAACTGAAAGTAAGGAGCCATATTAAAACTTAAAATCAACAGAAATAATTCCGTATATGAAAGGGTATGTCCCCCTCCTCAACGTTCCACTCTTTACGCTAAAGTTTCACTCTTTTTCATAGTTCTACTTTTTAAAACAATAAAAAATAAAGAGTGAGACTTATAGGAGGGGACAGCCCCTTTCATATATGGAATAATTTCTGTTCATTTTAAGTATAAATACTGCTCCTTACTTTCAGTTGAAAAAGAATTGTTTTTTATTTCATTTCTGAACGTTTTTAATTAATGCATGTTTCAATTTTAGCTCACCGCACATGAATAATTAAAACGTAATTTACATATTAATTTTTTGTGTCAAAACGGCTTTCTCATAGTGTTGATCGGACGATTTTGATAACAATGGGCTGGGGGAGGAAGCCTAGTTGCCTTCAAATTTTTCGTTACCTGAAAATGCAACTAGAGCTTTTAATTTTTTTTTGCACGTTTTTATTAGTAACAAATATATATAGCTTACGAATCAACTTACGTAACGTGCTTCTAAATTTCTATATTTTATTACGTATATGAGGGGCTCTGCCCCCTCGTAAATACCTCAATCTTTACATTAAAGCTTGAATTCTGTCCCAATTCTTTTTTTTCCAATAACCATTACTATACGTAAACATTGGTCAAAGTGCGTAGCTTGCAGCCCCTCTCCTAGGTACTGTGGGGAAGAAAGTCATCCCCAAGTACCCAGTTATTAGGTTTTTCGTGTGTTTTGAGTAAACTGGTCATTTCAAAATTGTGATCTAGTGACTATGGGGAAAATGAGCGTGGGAGAAACTGGGTCTGTATGTTCACCCCTGTGAAAAAAAAGGAAAAAAAAGTAATAATTAAACACGCATCTGTGATCTGTCTTCTGGCAAAAAATACAAAATTCCACATTTTTGTAGATAGGAACTTCAAACTCCTACAGTAAGGTTATTTGATACCCTGAATCTGGTGGTGTGATTTTCGTTAAGATTTTATTAATTTTATGGGTGTACCCCCTTATTTTCTAAAATAAGGTAAATTTTCTCAGGCTCATAACTTTTGATGGGTTTAACTAAACTTGATTTACCGTAATTTTCTGAAATAAATTATTTGCAGAGCTAAAACAGTATATTTTACGAAAAGATTTGTTGATTGCGGTAAAAATATAAAAAAGACGTGGGACGTGATTAAGGAAGTTTGTTGGCCATCCATGAAACCAGAAGGTCTCCCTAAGTCTCTCATTGTAGAAGATCAACTTCTAACAGAAAAAGGCCAAATTCGACATCATATGAATAAATTCTTCGCGGAGATAGGGAAAAAAACTGCTAATAGCGTTTCTTATTCCTCTTTGTCACAGTCTTAGAAGCAATTCTAAGGTCCCTCGTGCTTGAAATCAATGGTTCTTGGGGAGGTTACGGTGCAGGAAATTAGAAATATTGTTCTGTCTTAAGCAGGTTTCGACAAAAATTCTTCAGCAGGCTTCGACAAAATTTCTGCTAAAGTAATTAAACTTATTCTTCCATCGATTATCACCCCAATTTATCATTTGATTAATAGGTCGTTTGAACTAGGAGTATTTTCCCAACGCCTTAAACTTACATGTTTTATAGCTCTCTTTAAAGGAGGTGACCGAAAGGATCCTGGGAACTACAGGCCGATCTCTCTTCTGTCAGTGTTCTCTAAGATATTTGAAAGAGCAATGCTCAAACGTCTGGTGAGATTTCTTGAAGCTAATTTTTTTTCATTAGCATCAGTTGGGGTTTCACACAAAGTATTCTACAGAACATGCTTGTAACAGACTTCTTCAGTTTATACGACGATCTTTGGATTCTAATCTTATTCCTGAAGCCATTTTTCTTGATATAAGGAAAGCTCTTGACAGCCTAACACATAAGATTCTTATCGGTAAACTTTGTCATTTTGGTGTCCGTGGGGAAGCATTGTCTTGTTCCTCGTCATACCTAAGTGACAGATCTATCGCCACAGAATTTACAGACGAAAAGGTTCCAATTGAATACGGAGTACCCCAAGGTTCTATTCTTGGGCCAATCCTCTTCCTCATATATGTGAACGATCATTACTGACTTTTTAGCACCCCAGCTAACAATTTTTGCTGTGGATTGTGTCACAAATCTTACTCTCAGAGTACATTGGTGTTTACACCTGATAATCAAGAGTAATTAATAGCATTTGCAGATGACACTACTTTAGGTGCTGCAGCCTCGGATGAATCATCCCTTATTCTAAAGCTTCAAGCAATGACTGAGAAATTACTCTTTTGGTTTGATATAAATCAACTAACTTTAAATGTAAAAAAAGGTCCTACCTTCTTATTTTTTCTCGTAAAGTTGTGAGCTGCCCCACAATTACTGAGCTTCATACACCAAGAGGCTCCATAAGTCGTCCCCCGGATCGATATGTGCGATTCCTGGGAGTTCTTTTGGATAAAAATTTATCATTTAAGTGGCATGTTCAAATAATAAGAGTGAAAATTTCCCATGGACTTGCAATCATCCAAAAATTAAAGCCTTTATTTCCTATCCCTATCCTCCGTCTTTTATACTTTTCTCTGATTTACTCTTATATATGTTACTGTTCGTCTGTGTGGATGTCCACATTTCCCTCGGTATTTGCTCCTATTCACAATATTTATGAGAAAGCGGTAAGAATTCTCCAATCGGTTACACACACTCCTCTTGACCTCCTCAAAATTAAAGATATTTATGTTTTGTCTCTATCTTCGTTGGCATATCAATAATTCCAGGGAGATCTCCCATGTTGTTTTTCAAGACTGCTTAAACTAGTAGGGGAAGTAAATTTGTATATGGTTCGTAACCGGGAGGATGTGATGATTCCCGCTAGTCCCTCGGTTCGTTCAGACTTTGGCCTGGCTGTGACTGTGGGGCGGCCTTGAAACTTGGTTCCCGCTGAGATCCGGCAGTCACGAACACTTGGCTCCTTTAAGAGACAGATGAAAAGTTTCTTATTAAAGGCTTCTTATTAAATGTTTCTTATGGTTTATTTGTTTGTTTTTTTTATTTTTTGGGTTGTTGTTTTGTTGGTGTTGTATCCTCGATGACGCAAGAATTTTAATTTGTATTTTATTGTCGGGTGATGTGAGGGTCGCTGTTTCGTGTGGACTGGTGGTGAGTTGATTTCTTTTTCTTACGTATTTATATTTATATGTTGCTTAGTATGTTTATGACAAGTTTTATGATTTTTTATTTATTTTATGCCGTTTCCCGAATAACGGGCCATTTAGCCCTTTGGGATATTGTTTTTGTTATTGTTATTTTATGAAAATAAATAGAACTTGAATTTGATGACATATATATATCAAAGAGCAGCATAAAAATAAAATTCTTTTGATGTAACCATTTGTATCATAATTCCGTTTCTTAGAGTTTCAGTTGCTATTGAGCCGGGTCGCTTCTTACTACAGTTCGTTACTACGAACTTTGTGAAAAAAAATACAAATCTAAAACCAATAAGAAGGCAGAGTACTGTTTGAGCTTTACATATTATTTTTTTGATTTTTTTTTATGTTATACAATTCCATTGTTATACACAGGAGGGGAAAGTGGTCCCTAAAATTGATAAAAACATTCAAAGGAATGGTTACCCTGTAAAGTTTCAAAATTAAGGTAAAGAACAGGGTGATATATGGGGTAAAAAAAGAAAAAATATCCAAAATTTGTACATATAAAATACTGTTTTGTCTTTTCGTTTAGGGAGGAGGAGATTCAAATCTCAGTGTGTAAATTGGCCGAGCACGAGTACATCAGGCCAACAGTAAGTAATATTGGTGCAAAATGTTTGTCAGTGTTGTCCCGTTAAAATTATGCATGTGACCAAAAAGAAAGACTATTGTAGCACAAACATTTTTTAAAAATATCTCCATGTCTAGATTAATTTAATAAATACATTTTATAAGAGTTTTACCCCTGGACTCACTTTAGTTCTATTAACACCTAAGAACAATAATTTTGCAAGATTCTTCCTTTGGTTTTTTGAAATTACAAAATTCCTAGGGGATTACTATTTTTTCTCAGTATTGCAATATTTAACTGAAAAACCAAACAAGCGATAAGCAAATTGTTTTGGTGAAAAAGATGTTAATTTCGACACCGGATAAGAAGAAGGATTGGGGTCACAATGTAAATGTGTAGAAGGGAAATATAGCAACTGGCTCTTCGAGAGAGTTTTTTTCCTGAGACTCAATACTGAAAAGGGAAATCCTGGACAAAGTGATGAAAGCTGGTCAAGCAGTTGCACATTTGTGAGCCGGTCAACATTCACGGCTTCCCAAAGGGGCTCATCCCCTGAAGAAAAATAATTCTCCGCAAGGCTTAGAGGACCATTCCTAGACTCCCTCCAAAGTTTTCCGAATCCAACTGAAAATTCAACACCTCACAACTCTCTTACGACGGGCTGTAGCTCTTACAATTCTACCGATTGATCGTTTCTTGCTTTTCCAAGTAAGTCCAATACCCATTTGTTCTCCCTAAGCTCCTTTTTTCCCACAGTTATTTGATTCTCCTGAAGTTCATCATCTTCAAATGTGTTCTTTTATTGTTGTACCCTTTCAATATTTCTTTTCTGTCTCTTAGTTAAGACCTTAATTAATTATTGAGGACTGAACTAAGAAATTAGCTATAGCTCACCAAAACTTTATCAATCAACAAATACTGCATGATTAAACTGAAAGCTAATTAAAAGCCACTTATTTATTTTTAAACTCTATCAACCAGCAATTCCTTTTGGAGGAAATCAAGATCTAGCAGTTACCAAATATTACTTGGCTTTATTGAGCTTATTTTATTGTTACCGTTTGTATTGTTTTTCTAAAAAGTAGCAGAAGTGTATTAACAAGTAGTGAAGGAAAAAATTGAGGGGCAATAATTAATTATTATGATTTTGGTAATACAAAATTGGAAAATGATATGTAATCAATATTCTACTGTCTCAAAATTAAGCTTAGTGACGAAAAAGAGGCGTATTTTAATTAGTTAACTAATTTTAGTTGTTTTAATATGAGTGAAACTTCAACATATATCATTCGCAAACGGTACAACCCTAATCAATTCTTGTACCTTTATCTGCTATAAATTAAATTTTAGTATTATTGAAGAAAAACAAGGATTCTAATAGATGTTGTAAGACTAACATATCCCTGCCTGAAAAAAGATAGTAATATCAGAACAGAATTGGTCAGGGTTTGACCCCTTTGCTAGCATTTAACATGGTGAAAATGGAGAATTAGGAAAGAATTTAGAATAAAAATTAAGAATTAGAAATTGGGGTAACGAAAAGATTGATCAGGTGGGAGCTTCAAGTGACTTGGTAGCACCGCTAGTAAACACGATATGAGCTGTACAGACGTTAAGAATAGAATATTCAAGGCCAAGGGTGTTTTCTTACAGTTGAAAATAGTTTGAAAGAATGGGAAGATAGTCAGCGAATCAAGAGTAGAATATTAGAGGCTGCAGTGAAGACTGTGGCCAAACATGCCTCAGAAGCATGGGCACTCCGAAAAGCAGATAAATATTTGCTATATATCTTACAGAGAAATGGCCTACGGATTGCTCTAGGTACCCGGCTGACTGACCATATCTCAAACACTCGGCTATGCTTAAAATGTGGTTTAATCCTACTTTCTAGGGCTATAATGGACGAAACATTGAGATGGCTAATGCCAAATGTGTAAAAGAAGGATGACAGATTGCCAAAGATTATACTTTTCGGCCTACTGTTTAGAACTATACGGAAAGTAGGTCATTCTCGTCTGGGATAGGAGGGATATGATAGGATTTAAAGGAAATGAAAACTTCTTGGAATGGTGTAAAAAGGGATGTTTTGAATAGATTGAAATAGAGGAGGATATTGCGTAGCTGTGTTGGACTCAGGTGACCTGGTGCTTCTGTGAGTTGTTAGTAGTAGTAATAGTAATTAGATATAAAAATTACGTTCTATAAGCATAAACAGTCACAAGGAAAGCTAAAACCCAACTTACTAGTCTTTGTTTTTGCATCCAGAAATAAAACCCATCTCCCCCCTTTGGTTGTCATAATTATAGATTAAGAATTAAAAATTAGAATTAACTTCTATAAGCGTAAATAAATATAAGCAAGGCTACGACCCAGCTAATAAGTCTTTGTATTTACACTTGTATCTAAAACCTGTAACTCCTCTTTGTTTGCCATATAAACCAGAACAAAAATTCAACAGCCTTTAAAAAGTGTATATAAACATTTACAAACAGAAATTGGGGCTTAACTACCCTTTGAAGGTGGATGACCGGATTTATGTTCAGTTAAGCAAATCCCATACAGATTCTTAGATAAAAGAGCAATGTTTTACATTGGAGAAAAAAATTCCACATCTTTGAAATTAAAAGAATTATAAATATTTATTTGGTATCCGCAAAAATTCTATTCCTTTTGGTACAAATATTGATACCAAAATTTTGTTTGTAGGTTTTCCGTTACTATTGAGCTGAGCCACAGCTTACTTACAGTTTGTTACCACAAACGATTTGATCATGACTATACATTTTCCCCTAGTATAAATACGAGCAGTAAGCCTTCTAGCTGATACATTTCCTTAGGATGATTACATAACCAAGTTGCGACGGTTATATCTTTATTAGAGAAGATATCTTGAAGTATAGTTTTTGCATTAAGCATGGTATTGGATACTGAAACAATTTTCTGTTTCTGTTGTTCCTATAACGTCACCCTTCAAATCAGCTTGATGTTGGGCAGTATAAGGTGATTACATTGCTTTAATAGTATGGGATGCTTTCTAGCATGGTTTGTCTCCAGGACAATTTGTAAAGACTATTCAAGTAGTTTACATTCATAGTCTATAGAATGTCTCGTTAAGAGTAGAGGGTGTTGCTCAGTGTGTTCAGTCACCCTTCAAATCAGCTCAATGTTGGGTAGTCTTAGGTTATTATTGTGCAATATTAGTATGGGATGGTTCCTGGCATGGTTTATAGCCAGGAAAATTTGTACAGACTATTCAAGTAGTTTAAATTCATAGTCTATAGAATATTTCATTAAGAGCAGAGTGTCTGCCTCAGTGTGTACAGTCACCCTTTAAATCAGCTTGATGTTGAGCAGTATAAGGTGATTACTGTGCTGTAATAGCATGGGATGCTTTCTAGCATGGTTTATCTCCAGAACAATTTGTAGAGACTATTCAAGTAGTTTACATTCATAGTCTATAGAATGTCTCGTTAAGAGTAGAGTGTGTGCCTCAGTGTGTGCAGTCACCCTTCAAATCAGCTCAATGCTGGGTAGCCTATGGGGATTATTGTGAAATATTAGTATGGGATGATTACTAGCATCGTTTATCTCCAGGATAATTTGTAGAGACTATTCAAGTAGTTTACATTCATAGTCTATAGAATATCAAACACTTCGTGGTAACGAACTGTAGTAAGGAGTGACCAGGCTCAATAGTAACCAAAGCTCTAAAAGATACAATTTTGACACAAATAGCTACATCAAAAGAATTACATTTTAATGCAGAATTTAAATATATAAGTTTCATCAAGTTTAGTCTTACCCACCAAGAGTTACGAGCCCGAGAAACTTTGCCTTATTTTAGAAAATAGGGTGAAACACCCCCTAAAAGTCAAATAATATTAACGAAAATCACACCATCAGATACAGCGTATCAGAGAACCTTATTGTAGAAGTTCCAAGCTCCTATCTACAAAAATGTGGAATTTTGTATTTTTTGCCAGAAGGCAGATCATGGATGCGTGTTTTTTTTATTATTTTTATTTTTTTTTTTTTTTCATGGGTGATTGCATCGACCGAGTGGTCCTAGAATGTTGTGAGAGGGCTCATTCTAACGGAAATAAAAAGTTCTAGTGCTTTTTTTAGGTGAGCAAAAAAACTGGGGGGCACCTAGGCCCCCTACCACGCTAATTATTTTTCCAAAGTCGATGGATCAAAATTCTGAGATAGCCATTTTATTTAACGTAGTCGAAAAACCGTATAACTATGTCTTTGGAGAAGACTTACTCCCCCACAGTCCCCTTGAGAGGGGCTAGAAGTTGAGAGGGGCAAACTTTGACCAGTGCTTACATATAGTAATGGTTATTTGGAAGTGTACAGACGTTTTCAAGAGGATTTTTTGGCTTGGGGGAGGGGCTGAGAAAAGAAAGATGTATTAAGAGAACTCTCCATTGAGGAATTTGTCATGGGGGAAGAAAATTTCCATGAAGGGAGTGCAAGATTTTCTAGCATTATTTAGAAAAAATGAAAAAATAAATATGAAAAAGCTTTTTCAACTGGAACTAAGGAGCAGCATTAAAACTTAAAACGAAAAGAAATTTTTAAGCATATGATGGGCTCACCTCCTCTTAATACCTCTCTCTTTACGCTAAAGTATTATTAGTAATTTCAACTATTTATTCTACGGCTTTTGTGATTCAGGGGTCATTCTTAATGAATTAGGATAAAATTTAAGTTTTAGTGTAAAGAACGAGGTACTGACGAGGGGGTGAACCCCCACATATATGTAATAAAAACATGAAAATACAAAAGTTCGTTACGTAAGCTAATTTATAAGTTATGTATATCTCTTATTAATAAAAAAATTCGTAAGAAATAGAAAGTTCTAGTTGCCTTTTTAAGTAACCAAAAAATTGGAGGGCAACTAGGCTTTCTCCCCCGCTCTTTTTTCTCAATATCATTCGATCAAAACTATGAGAAAGCCATTGCGCCAAAAAAAATATGCAAATTTTTTTTTAATTATTCCTCTGTGGAGAGCCAAAATCAAAACATGTATTTGATTCAAAAACGTTCAGAAATTAAATAAAAAACAATTTTTTTTAGCTGAAAGCAAGGAGCGACATTAAAACTTAAAACGAACAGAAATTACTTCGTATATGAAAGGGGCTGTTTCCTCATCAACGCCCCACTCTTTACACTAAAGTTTTTTACTTTTTTCTAAAGAAGAGTTGAGAGAAAGAGTCAAACTTAAGCGTAAAGAACAGGGCGTTGATGAGGAAACAGTCCCTTTAATATACGAAGTAATTTCTATTCGTTTTAAGTTTTAATGTATCTCCTTAATTTCACTTAAAAATTTTTTTTTTTTTATTTAATCTCATTAAGAGTAGAGTATCTGCCTCAGTGTGTGCAGTCACCCTTAAAATCAGCTCAATGCTGGGTAGTCCTAAGGTGATTATTGTACAATATTTGTATGGGATGGTTCCTGGCATGGTTTATAGCCTGGGAAATTTGTACAGACTATTCAAGTAGTTTACATTCATAGTCTATAGAATGTCTCGTTAAGAGTAGAGGGTGTGGCTCAGTGTCTTCAGTCTCCCTTCAAATCAGCTCGATGTTGGGTAGTCTTAGGTTATTATTGTGCAATAATTGTATGGGATGGTTCCTGGCGTGGTTTATAGCCAGAAAAAGTTGTACAGACTTTTCAAGTAGCTTAAATTCATAGTCTATAGAATTTCTCATAAAGAGTAGAGTGTGTGCATCAGTAATACCTTTGGCCTCCTCCAGCCTCTTGATACCTAGCAATTGAAAATTTTGGGGAAAAATAGCTGGCAGCATGGTGTTTTATTTTTGTTTCGACGTTCATTTTCCATGTTTTGACTCTTAGTCTTCGTAATTACATGAAAGATATTTCAACAGAAGCTCTGAAGAAAATGAAATACAGTTTTAAAAATATCCTTATTTCGGTTTTAATAATTTAATGATATTGATAATGCAACTATCACGTGCAAAATTATGTCGTATATGTTTGTATAGGTAGCTGAACGATCAAAAGAATGGGCTTCACACTGTTTCTTGTTTGATCAGACAAAGGAAATATTGCTACATAACTTTTACTTTTATAAATAAACTAAAAGTTTAAAACTTATTTAAAATAAATTTCTAGACCTAATGCTTTGAGCAAGAATAGCTATAACAACCATTGATCATTGTTCCGTCTGTTCTAAATAATTTGTGTCCCGGCTTTCTATTATGGATACCTTGTAATTGAAATATATCACTTTATTTAGTTTCAAATGCACCTTGAAATACCAATGAGCGTCTGGATATCCTTTGTATAGTTAAAAAAAAGATCCCTTGATTTTATTAGATTGTTCCACTCTTTATATTGAGATCAAGAAATATTATACGTCTGGAAAAATAATATTATTCACTAGTAAGTGAATATGAAGAGCTTATTCCTTAACTGAACATAATTATTCACGTTTCAATATAGAGTTCTATTATTTTGCAATTGGAATAATTTTAAAATATCTAAGAACTAAACTTACTAAAAAAATTTAGTAAAAAGCAAGGAATAATTTTTAACAACCAGATTTGTCTTATATATTTGCAGTAAAAAGGTCAAGAGTTCAACAATTGAAAATATAAAGAACCATATTATTAAAGTATTACGTACTAGCTAAAAAATATTGCGAAAGTAAACAAACTCGGGTCTTAATATGGTAAAAAAAAATACAAAATTAATTGTGTATTAAACATATATCTCTCAGCTATTCATAATTTAATCTTCTCTACTCTAAAAACAAATAATCAAATAAAAACATACAAGAAAAGAAACTAAAATAACAACAAATTCAAGCTCAATAATTACCCACTTTAAGATGAGCTGAGGGGTAGGGGTTTAATTTGTAATTTAAAACAGTGAAAAATACAAAGGATAAGCAATCTCGCCGGAAATATCCAAAATGGAGGTGTCTAGGAATAGAGTTTATATCAAATATAAGATATGAGTATTTCAATTGTATTTACTTTAAATAATATTGTCATTAAGAAATATTTTCAAAATATTCTCTCTTTCAAATTGCATCTATTTTTTTGCTAAAATTGCATTGGCCTTTCTAAAATTGTTGTTTGTTGAATTACTGCATGTCGATTTGCCAAATACACAACTAATTTTTCTGCATAGAAGAGCTACCAAAGTCAATTTGTTACTTTTATCGTGCAGACAGACTTATATCTTATACTCCAGAATTTAATCTGGATTTCTGTTTTAAACCTACAGCAAAATTATTTTAAATCCAGATTTAAAGCTCCAAATTTGGAATCAAGTATGCCCAAAAGCAAAAAGATATATGAAATATGTATTGTTTTGTACTTCTTGGCTACTGTTTGCCTTTTTGGATTTTAAATTTGCAATACTTTCTTACAGGCTTTTGCACTAACAAAGAAGGTTCTGATAATTTATCTGCCAATTTACATATGCCTACTTGTAGTATGTATTTTTATCTACAAATCAAGAGGAATAATTATTAAGAACATGTCAGCTCAGTATGACAGTGATATTGTTGTCGAGCCCTTCAAGATCACTTCTTATGACCAGATGAGAAATATTTTCATTAACTCAAAAAATGGTAAGTCCATATTATAAATTCCCTATCACCCTTCTCACGGGTAAAAAAAAAGGTGTGGCACTCATGGCTTGATAACATCATCCTGACATTATATATAAAATATCAAGCTGAAACCATTCACAATTTATTGAAGCTGAGGAGTAGCTGATTGATTTGGCAGCAATTTTCGGGGGAGGGACTACTTAAAAAAATAAATTTTGCACTAAGGTCCACAATGCCACGAGATACGGTTAGAAGTTTCAAACCGTTCACAAGTAAATATATTTGTTGGTCTTTTACTAAAAAACAAAACAAGCTTTCAGAGCCACAAAAAGGTAGAAAAACAATCTACATCAAACATACAAAATATCACTAAATAAATGAAAGCAGAAAAAAATAATTTAATACATAATCATGTCTGAAGTATAGATTAAACTTAACTTTATCAGTTATTAAATGAAATTTAAAACTAAAGGAATTTGCCACAAAAGAAGCTAAGCTGCCGTCCCCTGAGCCTACTTAAGACCTGAGCGTCATATGGGCTTTCCGAAAAAAAAATATACTTTAAACATTTCCTTTTTATAATTGAAACTTTATAAAATGGGAAATTATTAGATTACAAGTAATATGTATGACTATTTATTAAGCAATTTGTCAACATATACTAAATATTTCTGATTAATAAGACTAAACTGTTCAAAATAAGTACTATTTTGAATAGATTTATGTTGAATTTTTATTTCAAAACATTTTCTATGTGTTAATTTCATGATTTATTGACAAGACGAACCAAACAACCAACCCCAAGAAATGGGTTCCTTTACCACCTATTTAAGTTTATATGATGAAGAAATTGTTGACATGTCATTTTCTTTAACATAATAATCGTTGTACAAAAGACAAAACGAGTATTTTTGTTTTAATTGTGACGGTGTTTTTTCGCTCCAACTTGTTTGCACAGATACTTAGAAATTAAGGCTAAAAGTACAGGGAGGTGGCATAAGATACTTACAAGGTTGAAAATTCAAAAATATTTTGAATATAAATTAAAATGGTAATTCTATCGTGTAATAAAAATCAGCAACTGAACTAGCTTATTCAGTAATGAACTTATTAAACTTAACCAAACAGACAGTCAGTCCCTGGGCTAATTGTTTTAGACAACAGGCAACAGTCTTTGGGGGTCTATATAAGAAACTGGGATTGCACGGTGGACTTTAAATACAGACAAAACAAAAAAAAATTCCCCCAAGATCTAGATTGAGAAGGGTTGACCAGAGTTTCAAATGTTATGTGAGTTACGAACCATATCAAGCAATGTGTTAAATTGTATAATTATGGAAATACCAATTGTGCAAGTTTTTTTTGGTAGAACAATTGTGACCAGACATTAAATCTAGATTTAAGGAAAATAGCCTCTGCAAAGGGCTTTTTTGACCCAGTCTAGGTCCCCGCAAGCATGAGAACCTTCGAGTGAATTCTATTCCTGCTTCAGGAGTGGTGCCATTCGAAGAAATTATAGGCAAGTAAATGATACAGCACTTGCACTAGATTATGATTAACAAGAATTTCATCTGAGCTTAGTCTACTTTATTGGAATTTTTCTAGGTAAGAAACCTCTTTCTAGTTAACTAATTTACAATGAGCTGCTTGTCCGTGGTAGCATAATATTTGTGGGCTTGAATAGTTAATGAGTCAAACGTGATAAACTTGAAATTGTCTGTGTAGGATTTATACTTTTGTTGATCCAAGATAATCAACAAGTGCTGAAAACCATGTTGTGACTAAGATAGACCCAGGAATGCGCAAAGCATGCGACCATACTGGAGACCCTAAGAAGCCCTTGATGGCTGGTTATTTGAAGAATTAAGACGCTTCGAAATGGAAGTATTAGGAGTTTCAGAAATGGCTGATTATTTGCCGGTTTAACCGCTTCAGTGCGGAGCTGCAAAGATGTGCTGGTTTTGTCCTTAACTGGTTTTGGAACTATTACTTTTCTTGAAGCCAAAGTAATTTCAATAATTTAAGGAATATGAAATTAGAAATTTAGAAGGTTACAACGTAAAAAATAGCTACCATATCGACATTTTGATTGAAGAATTAAGACGCTTCGAAATGGAAATATTAGGAGTTTCAGAAACTCATATCCCAGGAATAAGAAAAATGGAAGTATGTGAAATAGAATTTATTTACCCAGGCAGCAAATTGGGGTGTATATAAAAGGGAATAAAGCTTTTGATTAATAATGGAGCTTCTCAGTCCTCTTTAGGCTATTAGAGAAACTCTTATAAATTATGTACTGCTGATCACTTTTCTTATGACTGAAAAGTTTGCAGTATCAGTCATAACCAGCTTGCCGCAACTCCCAATCTCCTGCAGAACTTACTGACGTAGGTAGTATTGACTTAGATCAGTTTTAATTACAGTTCCACCAGCAAACAAACCTGGTCCCAAGTGGCAATATGGTGTTTTCATTAGGATATTTTAGCTCTCAGGTTGGAAAAATAGGGATTGCTGTTATTCTAGCCTAGGTAGATATTTTGCAAGCAAAGAAAACAATATTAGCTACAGACTTCCACAATTTTGTAAATTTTAGAATCTAGTTATAACCAATATAGTATTTTATCACAAAATGGCTCATAAATTAATATGGTATTCACATGATGGTAAGATGAGTCAGAGGTAATAGGCTTGAAATTGTGTGTGCAGGATTTATACTTTTGTTCATATAAGATAATCACCGAATGCTGAAAACGATTTTGTGACTATGATGGACCGCATAGGTTTCATAGGATTGCGCATAGGTTTCATCCATATCGGAGTTCCCAGGGATCCCTTGCTGTTTATTTTTAAGCCGGCTTAAGCGCTTCGGTATAGACCTGTGAAAATGTGTTTAAGATGTTTAGTTGGAGAATGTTTCTTCCGGGTCGGAAAAATAGGGATTGACAGTATTCTAGCCTAGGTAGATATTCTTTACGAAAAGAAAATAATATTAGCTTCAAACTGTTGCAATTTTCTAGGTGTTAGAATCTAATTATAATCAATATGGTATTTAATCATAAGATGGCTCATAAGCTATTACAGTATCAACAAGATGGTAAGATAGCTAACAATACTGATTATGTTTTTGTAATCCAAGGACTTCAGGATCAAAAAAATCGACTTGAGTGTATAGGAATAATTTAATTGATATTGTTGCCTATTGGTGTCTAGGATTAATTTATAGCTGAAATTTCAGAAGGGTAACTACTCTCCGTGAAGCAAAGACGTTGGTAAAATCCAGGAAAAGAATTACAAAGAAACTTTCTAGGAACAATTGAATATTAAACTGGATATTTACAATTTTGCAATATAGAAGTCGGCCGAATAATTTTAGGCAAAAAATTATGCAGTTGCTGATAGTATTTTATGGAAGAAAGTTAAAAATGTAGCAAAAAATATTAGTGAAAATTATTTATGTTTAAAAGAGAGGACAAGAAGCTTGTACAAGAATTATCTGAGTGACATATCACATAAAAGTAAAAGGAATGTAAAGAAAGGGGAGAAAGGACTAGTTGACACCATGAATAAAATTACCAGGGATGTGGAGAATCCATCTAGAAGGCTTTACAGTAAAATATTGTACTGACCTATTAATGAATTGAAATGGAGAAGTCGCCTTACACTTGTCCTAGTTAGAAACAGACACAGAGCCACAATTAGAAGAAAAGAGTTGAAGGGAAATTAAACCATTTTTTTTCTTCATTTTGCTTTAAAGAGAGATGTTCAGATCATTTTGAGAATTTACTAGACCGGGATGGAGTTACAGCAATAATAAAGAGGAAATTGAACTTTCATTTGATACATTGGATGTGAAGAGAGATTTATTTAGTGAAGAAGAACTAGTGACAGTGCTAAGAGAATGATATAATAATAATACTCAAGAGGCTGATAGTCTATGAAATGAACTTTAAAATATGGTGGCTATGAGGTTACAATGAGCTTACTGGAGACCTAATGATTTTAGATAAGCCCTAATACAAAACCTGTAATTGGCAGATGATACAAGTTGGTCTGGTATTAAAGTAAGAAAAAGAGTTGACCCAATTTTCAATCTTAGGTTAATAATTGAGAAGTTTCTTGGTCCACACCTTAAATCTTCAGTTTCATAGGATATGGGCAAGCCTTTGATGCAGCTGATAGAAAAGCTTTAGTGAAGGCCTTGTCCTTGTATTATAAGACAGACAGATACATTAAGGATGAGCTTGTGTAGTTGTGTTTGCCTCAAGGGGCTTTGTGCTGCAGTAAGTTGTTAGTGGTAGTAGTTGTAAAATTCCCATTTAATTCAAATTTTTTTGAAAATAAGTTCAATTACAAGAGCTAAATGTTCATATGCCCTTTGGCAATAATTCAAGCTGTAGTCAGAAGGTTAGGTGTTTAAAAGGGTGCCAGACCTTTCTTACATGGAATGAATACTATTTGTCGAAAGACTTAATGTCAATTTTTGCTTTCATATGAAGAAAGGATTTCTATTTTTGATATCTGTATGTCTGTCTGGGTGTCTCTCTCTATAAGAATATAGTGCTTTTGGTATATTGGCTTTTCGAAATCATTTATACCTCTAATACTACAAAAAACTTACTAAGGCAACAACCTGCATGAGGTCAACACAGCAGTGCATACGTCACTTCTATCCAATCTATTCAATCAAAACACCACCCAAGAAGTTCCAGTTTTCTTTGAGTCATTTTTTAGTGCTGTTTTCCTGGTCATTGTGGTAAAACTTGATTTTGTTTAGCCCTAAGAGTATGGACAAAATAACAATCTATGGGTATCGATAATTCCTCTTAAGGAAAAAATGTGTCCTAGCTGTGGTGGATGCAGTGATGATAATAACAGTAAAGCAACCAGCCAACAGTTAACAAATTTGTTAGCTGTTGGCTAACAAATATATATATATATATATATATATATATATATATATATATATATATATATATATATATATATATATATATATATATATATATATATATATATATATATATATATATATATATATATATATAAATATATATATATATATATATATATATATATATATATATATATATATATATATATATATATATATATATATATATAATATATATATATATATATATATATATATATATATATATATATATATATATATATATATATATATTTATATATATATATATATAAATATAAATATATATATATATATATATATATATACATATATATATATATATATATATATATATATATATATATATATATATATATATATATATATATATATATATATATATACATATATATATATATATTTACATATATACATAAATGTATATATATATATATATATATATATATATATATATATATATATATATATATATATATATATATATATATATATATATATATATATATATATATATATATATATATACATATATATATATATATATATATATATATATATATATATATATATATATATATATATATATATATCATGAAAAGAGAAATCACCAATGCAACAGCACAAACACATAAAAAAAAAAAAAAAAAAAAAAAAAAAAAAAAAAAAAAAAAAAAAAAGAGACAGAAGGAGAAAAGGAAGACTGTTTTCCTAAATTAGTGATTAATATAGACCAGCACTTAAATGAGGCCTTAACCCTACTCATCAATACAATCATTTATGTCAAACAGCATAGCCAAACACAATCAACCATAAAGAATAATCCATGGACAGGCAGTCATGTCGTCAATAAGTATAAGTCGTCATATACCAAACAATAGAAAAAATAATAAAGACAAATAATTCAGAGGCAACAATCCAACACAAGGGCTCAGCAGGAGAATACACTGGCCTATAGGGTTTCGCCACTTTAAATTCTCGAAATAATATATATATATATATATATATATATATATATATATATATATATATATATATATATATATATATATATATATATATATATATATATATATATATATATATATATACATTATGGTTTATATAATTAAACTATAGATTTATCTTTATGGATTGAAGGTAAGATTGAAACTTTTGCAATTGAAATAGTGACAAGTAAATTTTCATAAGAATCCCCCTAAACCACGGTTTATTGCTGGAGCAGCTAAATGTTCAACCCGCATTGCTGCTACTGACCTCTCTTTAATTTTAAAGGAA
Organism: Artemia franciscana; assembly: GCF_032884065.1. Classification (NCBI taxonomy): domain Eukaryota; kingdom Metazoa; phylum Arthropoda; class Branchiopoda; order Anostraca; family Artemiidae; genus Artemia; species Artemia franciscana. Next base: position 241,414 of record NW_027068553.1, read on the forward strand.
ATTGTAAATAAACTTAAAACCTATTGTTCTGGTATTAAAAAATTTTGGAATCTTAATCCATATTGGAGTGTTAATAATTCACTGCAGGTGATAGATTCTTTAACAATGGTTTCAGCTAAAAGAATTGAGTCTTTCGATTTTGCGACAATGTATACTAATTTATCATTTAATGTAGTGTTTGATAATTTAAAAACAGTTATCAAGAAATCTTTCCTCTTATCTAGTAAAAGTTTCTTAAAAATAGACATTTATACTAAAAAAGCTATATTAACAAATTGCTTTAATACTACAGTTAACTTGAGATGTTACAGCTTGGATATGATTTTTGAGTTATTGGAATTTGTTTTATACAATACTTATATAAGATTTTGGGGTGATTTGTACAAGCAAATTGTGGGAATTCCCATGGGGGTAATGCCAGCCCATTTATAGCTGACTAGTTTTTAAGTCACCTAGAATATAAATATATGATAGATAAGAATAATCCAATTAATTTAAAACATGCTTTGTCAAATAATAAAAGATATTTAGAGGATATTTTGGTCTTAAATTGTAAGGATTTCATTGATATTTCTAAAACTATATATCCATCAGAGCTTATTCTTGAGCCTAGTCATGGCGCTGGTCATGAAGATCTTTTCTTAGATTTAAATATTAATATTTGTGATAATAATAAATTAAGTTTTAAAATGTATAATAAAACGGATGATTTTGATTTTGAAGTGATTAGTTTCCCATTCCCTGAAAGTAATATACACTCAAATATCACATATTCAGCGTTTTTCTCACAGTTACTTCGTTATGCAAGGATTTGTAGTAATTATATTGATTTTAAAAATAGATGTAAAATCTTAGGCCAAAAATTGATATCAAGAGGTTTTTCTGCAAATAAATTAACTTGGCAATTTAAAAAATTTAGTTTTCATTATAACGAACTTTGAAATAAATATCAAAAGAATTATCTAGAAATACTTAAAGAAATTTTCAACTAATTTCGGAGGTTCGAGATATGTTGTCGCAGCGCCATTTATTTTGAATTGTGTTTCTAATTGAGCGGATTTTCTTAAAAATTAGCCACATGGTAAAGATGAATTCCATCATTGTTTAGTTCATTCAAGTTTTTTGCAATGTGTTAATTTTTGTGATTTGGTAAAATTTATAATATTTAGTTTACCTATTGTTGCTAAAGGGAGGGATATATTAACAGGATAAGCTTGTTTTGGTTTTACTTGGTTGTTTTACATTTGCTGTTTTTTTTTCATAGGCATGTATTTTGGGGGTGATACCTGACGCGGGGATGCCATGGATATTCTGTGGTAGCCACAACACTGTGCTGGGTAGAGAATTTAGAGTGGCGAAACCCTATATAAGCCAGTGTATTCTCCTGATGAGCCCTTATGTTGGGTGTTGCCTCTGAATTATTTGTCTATATTATTTTTTCCATTGTTTGGTAGATGACGACTTATACTTATTGACGACATGACTGCCTGTCCATGGATTATTCTTTGTGGTTGATTGTGTATGGCTATGCTGTTTGACCTATGTGATTGTATGGATGGGTAGGGTTAAGGCCTCATTCAAGTGGTGGTCTATATTAATCACTAATTTAGGAAAACAGTCTTCCCTTTTCCTTGTGTCTCTCTTTTTTTTTCTTTTTTTTTTTTTTTTTTGTGTGTGTGTTTGTTCTGTTGCATTGGTGATTTTTTTTTTCATGATATATATATATATATATATATATATATATATATATATATATATATATATATATATATATATATATATATATATACATTATGGTTTATATATATAAACCATAGATTTATCTTTATGGATTGAAGGTAAGATTGAAACTTTTGCTATTGAAATAGTGACAAGTAATAATAATTCACTTCTTATTTCATCGGTGTATAGACCCCTGGTGCTAGCCCCGATTTTTTCCTAGAGGAATTCGAAATTTTAATATCTGAAATAAATCGAAATTTTGATAAGATTGTAATCATGGGTGATTTTGATTTTGATTTATTAGATCTTCAAGCCAAAAATTTGGATTTCCTTAATGTCATGCTTTCATTTGGTCTTTTCCCGTTAAATTCTATCCCATTCCGATTAACGGACCGTTCTGCAACTTTGATTGATAATGTTTTCGTCACTGAAGATATGGTGGAAGATAGCATGTGTGATGTATTAATCCATTCTGGTTCGGACAACTTACCGCTTCTTTGTTTGTCACATTGTAAAATTAAAAGAAAATATAAGATTCTTCGGCGTGACATGAAAGAAGAATCTGGCTAAATTTAAAAATGAAGTTAGTTTGTTGCATTGGGAGGTGGCTTACAATGAAAAGGATGATGCTTCAAAAGATTTTAATATTTTTCAGATATTCTTTACTTTTGTTTGAGAAAAATTGCCCATTGAATAAAATTATTTGCAAGAAAGCTAAACCGAGAAAGATTTGGATTAATGATGAAATTTTGAGTTTAATAAGACAAAGAAATAAGTTGTATTGTCAATATCTTCATAATCCATCTGAAAATATTTAAATGAGTTTAAAGAGTTGAGAAATTATTTAAATAATTCAAAAAGAAATGCAAAGAATGAATATTAATTAAACCGTATGAAGATTAAGGAAGGTAATATAAAAGATACTTGGGGAATTGTCCGTGAAGTGATAGGATGTGAAAAAAAGATATGTGTATAAGAAATTTAAAAATAGTAATAGAATTATTCATGATAAATTGGAAATAGCAAATTACATGGGTGATTATTTTTGAAAATTGGTAGCGTTATACAGAATGAAGTGTCTAGAGGGGGTTGTGCCGTCAACATTGACGCAAATCCTTCAAGCATGAAGAATCGGTTTGAATTTCTACCAGGTAATGTAGAAGAAGTTGAAAAAATTGTTTTTAGCCCTAAATCAAATTCTCTGGTGTAGATGGATTGAACCTAAAGGCTTTTAATTATGTGTCGCTGTATCTTTTGCCGGTACTTGTTCATTTAATTAATCTCTCAATAATTAAGGGACATTTCCTGTCGGAAATGAAACGGTCTAAAATCATACCTTTACATAAAAGTGGGGACCCCTCAGACCCCTGTAATTGGCAACCGATTTCCAATTTACCTTTATTTAGTAAAATTTATGAAAAAAGTTATTTATAAGCGATTGTACGATTTTTGGATTCGAAAAAATTTTGTATAATGGACAGTTTGGTTTCAGAAGTAAATATTCCACTAGTAATGCAGTACACCATCTTTTAAATTTTTTTGATAATGCGCTTGAAATAATGTGGTTCTCTTAACTGTATTTGTAGATTTCCATAAGGCTTTTGACACTGTTAATTTTAATACTCTTCTTAGTAGACTAAGTGGGCTTGGGTTAGGTAGTATTTGTGTAAAGTGGTTTTCATCGTATTTGCATGGCCGGACTATAAAAGTTGTTTTATCAGATATATCAATCAGAGAATTCGGTATTAAGTGTGGAGTGCCTCAAGTTTCCGTGCTGGGACCTCTACTTTATCTTATTTATGTTAATTCGTTCTCTTCACACGTTGGAGTTTAAGCGCTGACCTTTTTCGCGGACGACACTGCGATAACAGTAATTGGTAGTTGTTTGGTGCAGGTTGCACATAAGGCTAATTTAGCACTTGAACGTTTGCGCAGTTTTAAAGTAGGTAGCTCCCTAGCAGTTAACGCATCTGAAGCAAATCACATTATATTTAGTAGAACAGGTAGGTTACTTAATGATAATAATAACTTTTCTGTTGGACATTTACCCATTAAAGAAGTTTTTGAAATTAGGTATTTGGGGTTTTATTTAGATAATAATATTAGTTGAAAAGAACATTTTAGTGTTATTGGTGCTGAAGTGGATAGGGGTTTAGGAATTTGAGACATGTAAAAAAAATTTTCCATTCAAGATTTTAAAAATCTTGAATGGAAAAGGTTTTTTTCCCTTGTTCATCTTTATATAGATTATGGTTGTGTCCATTGGGCTAGCTATTTCTTCTCTAATCATAAGAGGATCCAGATTTTGCAATATAAAAGCATTCGATTGATTGAGGACATTAAAGAGCAGGTTGAATACAAAACTATTGCTAGCTATTGCCGGTGTAATGTTTTAAATGTTGGTCAGATTTGTGACTACCAGGCTTCAATTTTTGTGTTCCAGAGCATAAAACATATATGCCCTGAGTATTTTTTAGATTATTTTTCCATGAATCAGGAGTACCATAATTATGATACAAGAAATTCACAACTTTTAAGCCATGAACAAAGAAAAACAGTTTGATAATCATATGTGGTTCGTAATCTGGGGCCTTCTGTTTGGAATAGTTTGCCGGCTGGAATCAGGGAGTCTGTCACTTTGTATGGGTTTAAACATAAATGAAAACATTCTATTTAAGTAATAGATTTTAAACGGCAGGAGGTTTTTGATGTCTTTGTTTTGTAGTTTATTGATGTGGGGGTGGGGGCTGAATACCGGTAAATTATATCTAATAGGATTATTTTGTTGCATTTTGTTCATGTGTATGTGTTGTTGTTTTTTATATATAAGATAGGCTAGGTGGTTAATCATGAGATGTTATGTTTATATATTTATTTATAGGATGTAAATCATAATATGAAATTGC
>NW_027068554.1:0-3199 GCF_032884065.1 Artemia franciscana
GACTATAAATAACGACCGGGACAAAGGGACACATCGTTAAAATAATGAGGTATAGATCTGAATACGAATTGAAAATTTGTTTGTAGATCTATAAAATTTGCTAGTAGAAAATTTGCTAGTAAGATTTGCTAGTAGATATATAAAAGTACTAAAATTTGCTGGTAGACAGCAAATTCCAACAGCTAGTAGATATATATAAAAATAAGTTGTATGTGTGTCTGTCGATTAACGTCATGATTGTGTGTTGACTTACGTCATGTCTTGACGACTGACGAAATTACAGACCTCGACATCGGGACTCAAATGACGACCGGGACACCGGGACATAGGGAATAAAAATGACGAAAGGGACACTCAAAGAGAAAGCGACCAGGAGACATGATTGTTCGATTAGCAATCACCATCAACAAAGCACCGGGACACAAATGACAACCGGGACGAAAATGATGACCGGGACACCGGGACACAGGGAATGTAAATGACGACCTCGACTCTCAAAGAGAAAGTACAGACTGGGACACCGGGACACAAATGACGACCGGAATACTGGGAATATAAATGACGACCAGGACACAACTTTAAGGGGGTGCCGGGGGCACAGGGGGATATATAAATGACGACGGGGACACAGGGAATGTTTGATTAGCAATCAGCATCAACAAAGTTAAGGGCAATCATTAGAATAATCAGGTATAGATCTGAATACGGATTGCTTTTCCCATGGACAATTTTATGTTGCATGTTCAAGAGTCGGTAAACCTAACAATCTATTTATATGCACAAACAATGGGACATGGAAGAATGTTGTATATTCTTAAGTTTTACGTAGTTAAATTGGACAGCGAAGAATGTTGTATATTCGCAAGTTTTATGTAGTTCAAAAAATATATATATTTATATCTATCTCAATTCACAGGTGGGACACAGGGACACAACTACAATGGCAGGTAACTAATATGGCGTGTAACGACTTACACGTGCGGGGGGCTTGGGGGCGCGATGCCCCCCCGAGCCCCCCCCCCCCAGCAGCTATATATCTATATATATAAAAATAAGTTGTCTGTGTGTCTGTCGAGTAACGTCAGGTGTGTCGACTGACGTCATTGTAAGGATTGAGCTGTATGCGTCATGAAATTGTGTGTCGACTGACGTCATGTTTGTCAACTGATGAAATTACAGGACCGGGACACAAATGACGACCGGGACACGGGGATACAGGGAATATAAATGACGACCGGGAACCTCAAAGAGAAATTACAGACTGGGACACTGGGACACAGGGAATATAAATGACGACCGGGACACAGTGACACAACTACAAAAGGGACGACGGGGGTACAGGGAAGATATATAAATGACGACCGGGACACAGGAATTGTTCGAAGAGAAATTACAGACCGGGCACCGGGACACAAATGACGACCGGGACGCTGGGACACAGGGAATATAAATGACGACCGAGACACAGGGACTATAAATAACGACCGGGACAAAGGGAAACATCGTTAAAATAATGAGGTATAGATCTGAATACGAATTGAAAATTTGTTTGTAGATCTATAAAATTTGCTAGTAGAAAATTTGCTAGTAAGATTTGCTAGTAGATATATAAAAGTACTAAAATTTGCTGGTAGACAGCAAATTCCAACAGCTAGTAGATATATATAAAAATAAGTTGTATGTGTGTCTGTCGATTAACGTCATGATTGTGTGTTGACTTACGTCATGTCTTGACGACTGACGAAATTACAGACCTCGACATCGGGACACAAATGACGACCGGGACACCGGGACATAGGGAATAAAAATGACGAAAGGGACACTCAAAGAGAAAGCGACCAGGAGACAAGGAATGTTCGATTAGCAATCACCATCAACAAAGCACCGGGACACAAATGACAACCGGGACGAAAATGATGACCGGGACACCGGGACACAGGGAATATAAATGACAACCTCGACACTCAAAGAGAAAGTACAGACTGGGACACCGGGACACAAATGACGACCGGAATACTGGGAATATAAATGACGACCAGGACACAGGGACACAACTACAAGGGGGGTGCCGGGGGGCACAGGGGGATATATAAATGACGACGGGGACACAGGGAATGTTTGATTAGCAATCAGCATCAACAAAGTTAAAGGGCAATCATTAGAATAATCAGGTATAGATCTGAATACGGATTGCTTTTCCCATGGACAATTTTATGTTGCATGTTCAAGAGTCGGTAAACCTAACAATCTATTTATATGCACAAACAATGGGACATGGAAGAATGTTGTATATTCTGAAGTTTTACGTAGTTAAATTGGACAGCAAAGAATGTTGTATATTCGCAAGTTTTATGTAGTTCAAAAAATATATATATTTATATCTATCTCAATTCACAGGTGGGACACAGGGACACAACTACAATGGCAGGTAACTAATATGGCGTGTAACGACTTACGCACGCGGGGAGCTAGAGGGCGCGATGCCTCCCCGAGGCCCCCCCCCCAACAGCTATATATCTATATATATAAAAATAAGTTGTCTGTGTGTCTGTCGAGTGACGTCAGGTGTGTCGACTGACGTCATTGTAAGGATTGAGCTGTATGCGTCATGAAATTGTGTGTCGACTGACGTCATGTTTGTCAACTGATGAAATTACAGACCGGGACACAAATGACGACCGGGACACGGGGATACAGGGAATATAAATGACGACCGGGAACCTCAAAGAGAAATTACAGACTGGGACACCGGGACACAGGAAATATAAATGACGACCGGGACACAGTGACACAACTACAAAGGGGACGACGGGGGTACAGGGAGGATATATAAATGACGACCGGGACACAGGGATTGTTCGAAGAGAAATTACAGATCGGGACACCGGGACACAAATGACGACCGGGACGCTGGGACACAGGGAATATAAATGACGACCGAGACACAGGGACTATAAATAACGACCGGGACAAAGGGACACATCGTTAAAATAATGAGGTATAGATCTGAATACGAATTGAAAATTTGTTTGTAGATCTATAAAATTTGCTAGTAGAAAATTTGCTAGTAAGATTTGCTAGTAGATATATAAAAGTACTAAAATTTGCTGGTAGACAGCAAATTCCAACAGCTAGTAGATATATATAAAAATAAGTTGTATGTGTGTCTGTCGATTAACGTCATGATTGTGTGTTGACT
>NW_027068555.1:0-3199 GCF_032884065.1 Artemia franciscana
TCTTCATTTTTTCAACATACGTTGCTATTACCCTCGAAAACTAAAACTTTTGAAATAGGAAAAGAGCCTTTAATCACATTCTTTACCATTTGCAATCATAAAATAGTCTAATATTTTCATTTTTTCAACATACGTAGCCATTACCCTCGAAAACTAGAACTTTTGACATAGGAAAAGAGCCTTTAATCATATTCTTTACCACGTGCAATCATAAAATAGTCTAATATCTTCATTTTTTCAACATACGTAGCTATTACCCTCGAAAACTAAAACTTTTGAAATAGGAAAAGAGCCTTTAATCACATTCTTTACATTTGCAATCATAAAATAGTCTAATATCTTCATTTTTTCAACATACGTAGCTATTACCCTCGAAAACTAAAACTTTTGAAATAGGAAAAGAGCCTTTAATCACATTCTTTACCATTTGCAATCATAAAATGTCTAATATCTTCATTTTTTCAACCTACGTAGCTATTACCCTCGAAAACTAAAACTTTTGATATAGGAAAAGAGCCTTTAATCATATTCTTTACCATGTGCAATCATAAAATAGTCTAATATCTTCATTTTTTCAACATACGTACCTATTACCCTCGAAAACTAAAACTTTTGACATAGGAAAAGAGCCTTTAATCACATTCTTTACCATTTTGAAATCATAAAATAGTCTAATATCTTCATTTTTTCAACATACGTAGCTATTACCCTCGAAAACTAAAACTTTTGACATAGGAAAAGAGCCTTTAATCACATTCTTTACCATGTGCAATCATAAAATTGTCTAATATCTTCATTTTTTCCACAGACAAAGATCTTACCCTCGAAAACTAAAACTTTTGAAATAGGAAAAGAGCCTTTAATCAAATTCTTTACCATGTGCAATCATAAAATAGTCTAATATCTTCATTTTTTTTAACATACGTAGCTATTACCCTCAAAACCTAAAACTTTTGAAATAGGAAAAGAGCCTTTAATCATATTCTTCACCATTTACAATCATAAAATAGTCTAATATCTTCATTTTTTCAACATACGTAGCTATTACCCTCGAAAACTAAAACTTTTGAAATAGGAAAAGAGCCTTTAACCACATTCTTTACCATGTGCAATCATAAAATTGTCTAATATCTTCATTTTTTCCACAAACAAAGCTCTTACCCTCGAAAACTAAAACTTTTGAAATAGGAAAAGAGCCTTTAATCACATTCTTTACCATTTGCAATCATAAAATAGTCTAATATCTTCATTTTTTCAACATACGTAGCTATTACCCTCGAAAACTAAAACTTTTGAAATAGGAAAAGAGCCTTTAATCACATTCTTTACCATGTGCAATCATAAAATAGTCTAATATCTTCAGTTTTTCAACATACGTAGCTATTACCCTCGAAAACTAAAACTTTTGACATAGGAAAAGAGCCTTTAATCATATTCTTTACCATGTGCAATCATAAAATAGTCTAATAATTTTATTTTTTCAACATACGTAGGTATTACCCTCAAAAACTAAAACTTTTGAAATAGGAATAGAGCCTTTAATCAAAATCTTTACCATTTGCAATCATAAAATAGTCTAATATCTTCATCTTTTCTACATACGTAGCTATTACCCTCGAAAACTAAAACTTTTGAAATAGGAAAAGAGCCTTTAATCACAGTCTTTACCATGTGCAATCATAAAATTGTCTAATATTTTCTTTTTTTCAACATACGTAGCTATTACCCTCGAAAACTAAGACTTTTGACATAGGAAAAGAGCCATTAATCACATTTTTGCCATTTGCAATCATAAAATAGTCTAATATCTTCATTTTTTCAACAAACGTAGCTATTACCCTCGAAAACTAAAACTTTTGACATAGGAAAAGAGCCTTTAATCACATTCGTTACCATTTGCAATTATAAAATAGTCTAATATCTTCATTTTTTCAACATACGTAGCTAATACCCTCGAAAACTAAAACTTTTGACATAGGAAAAGAGCCTCGAAAACTAAAACTTTTGAAATAGGAAAAGAGCCTTTAATGACATTCTTTACCATGTGCAATCATAAAATAGTCTAATATCTTCATTTTTTCAACATACGTAGCTATTACCCTCGAAAACTAAAACTTTTGAAATAGGAAAAGAGCCTTTAATCACATTCTTTACCTTGTGCAATCATAAAATTGTCTAATATCTTCATTTTGTCAAAATACGTAACTATTACCCTCGAAAACTAAAACTTTTGAAATAGGTAAAGAGCCTTTAATGACATTCTTTACCATTTGCAATCATAAAATAGTCTAATATCTTCATTTTTTCAACATACATAGCTATTACCCTCGAAAACTAAAACTTTTGAAATAGGAAAAGAGCCTTTAATCACATTCTTTACCATTTGCAATCATAAAATAGTCTAATATCTTCATTTTTCCAACATACGTAGCTATTACCCCCGAAAACTAAAACTTTTGACATAGGAAAAGACCTTTAATCACATTCTTTACCATTTTCAATCATAAAATACTCTAATATCTTCATTTTTTCCAAAGACAAAGCTACTACCCTCGAAAACTAAAACTTTTGAAATAGGAAAAGAGCCTTTAATCACATTCTTTACCATTTGCAATGATAAAATAGTCTAATATCTTCATTTTTTCAACATACGTAGCTATTATCCTCGAAAACTAAAACTTTTGACCTAGGAAAAGAGCCTTTAATCACATTCTTTACCATTTGCAATCATAAAATAGTCTAATATCTTCATTTTTTCAACATACGTAGCTATTACCCTCGAAAACTAAAACTTTTGAAATAGGAAAAGAGCCTTTAATCACATTCTTTACCATGTGCAATCATAAAATAGTCTAATATCTTCATTTTTTCAACATACGTAGCTATTACCCTCGAAAACTAAAACTTTTGAAATAGGAAAAGAGCCTTTAATCACATTCTTTACCATTTGCGATCATAAAATAGTCTAATATCTTCATTTTTTCAACATACGTAGCTATTACCCTCGAAAACTAAAACTTTTGAAATAGGAAAAGAGCCTTTAATCACATTCTTTAAAATGTGCAATCATAAAATAGTCTAATATCTTCATTTTTCAACATACGTAGCTATTACCCTCGAAAACTAAAAATTTTGAAATAGGAAAAGAGCCTTTAATAACATTATTTACCATGTGCAATCATAAAATAGTCTAATATCT
>NW_027068556.1:0-3192 GCF_032884065.1 Artemia franciscana
TTAATGATTGCCCCGTCGTCATTTATATATCCCCCTGTGATCCTCAGCGTCCCTGTTGCAGTTGTGTCCCGGTCATCATTTATATTCCCTGCGTCCCGGTCGTCATTTGTGTCCCGGTCTGTATATACATTCGTTTTTGAATCGGTAAATGATGAAATAATTTTTTTTGTTTTTCCCCCTTTTTTCTTTTTAGTTTTTTTGTAGTTTTTACCTTTTTTTTAGTTTTTTTAGTTTTTTTTTACTTATGTCCTTCATTTATATGTCGTCGTTGTATTGTATGTCATCGTTTTTATGTCGTCTTCACTTATGTCGTCATTTAAACTCCCTGTGTCCCGGTCGTAATCAATTCCCATTTTGATTAGTATTTGCAATGACCATCAACAAAGCTCAAGGGCAATCATTAGAATCATGAGGTATAACTAAAAAAACTAAAAAAAAGGTAAAAAACTAAACCTAAAAAAAAGACCAATTCAAAAACGAATTTATATACAGACCGGGACACTGGGACACAAATGACGACCGGGACACAAGGAATATAAATGACGCCCCAGACCCTCAAAGAGAAATCACAGACTTGGACACCGGGACACAAATGACGACCGGGACACAGGGAATATAAATGACGACCAGGACACAGGGTCACAACTACAACGGGGACGCCGGGGGGCATAGGGGGATATATAAGTAACGACGGCGACACAGGGAATCGTCGATTAGCAATCACCATCAACAAAGCTCAAGGGCAATCATTAGAATCATGAGGTATAGATCTGAATACGTGTGTCCCTGTGTCCCGGTCGTCATTTATATTCCCTGTGTCCTGGTCGTCATTTGTGTCCCGGTGTCCCAGTCTGTAATTTCTCTTTGAGTGCCCCCGGTCGTCATTTAAACTCCCTGTGTCCCGGTCGTAATCAATTCCCAATTTGATTAGTATTTGCAATCACCATCAACAAAGTTCAAGGGCAATCATTAGAATCATGAGGTATAACTAACAAACTAAAAAAAAGGTAAAAAACTAAAACCTAAAAAAAAGACCAATTCAAAAACGAATGTATATACAGACCGGGACACCGGGACACAAATGACGACCGGGACACAGGAATATAAATGACGCCCCAGACCCTCAAAGAGAAATCACAGACTGGGACACCGAGACACAAATGACGAGCGGGACACAGGGAATATAAATGACGTCCGGGACACAGGGTCACAACTACAACGGGGACGTCGGGGGGCACAGGGGGGATATATAAGTAACGACGGCGACACGGGGAATCGTCGATTAGCAATCACCATCAACAAAGCTCAAGGGCAATCATTAGAATCATGAGGTAATCCCTCCTAAACGCCCCGCTCTTTACGCTAAAGTTTTCTTGTAGTTTTCAAAAGTAGAGTTGTGAGAAAGAGTCAAACTTTAGCGTAAATAGCAGGGCATTTAGGAGGGAACAGCTCCTTTTATATACGGAGTAATTTCTGCTTGTTTTAAGTTTAAATGTTGCTCCTTACTTTCAGTAAATTTTTTTTTTATTATTTAATTACATAAAGGATCACCAATCCATAATCAAGAAAATGAAAATGAGGAAGAAACGAGGAAAGGAGGACCAAATACTGCTGATAAAAGAAATACAAGAAGAAGAATTTGAAAAATGAATTAGAAAAGGATTTTGTATATTTTCAATATTATAGTCTATTTTTGAATAAAAGAAAAACCGAAAATGAACTCTACTAGTGTCAACGATCTTTGACGAGTTAAAAAATTCTCAAGTGCATATTTATTGGAAGGTTAAAGGTGGGAACAGCAACAAGCAAAAGTTTCTTAAGAGCAAATTATTTGGACGGTTAAACGCACCAAAAGCCATAAACACAAATTTTTTAAGAGAGGGACTAGCTTTCAGATTGGTTCTGTAAGCTTTGTGCAAGTAATGTTGAGTTGTATAGTTTTTAGATGGTTTAGAGGTTGTATCATCACGCATGCGACGATTAAGTTTTTGTCGAAAATTGTATTTTAATAATTCAATTATTTATTATTTTAGTTTGAATTAAAAACTACTGCAACACCCGTTCGACAGCGTAAGCTGTAATTTGATTTAATGTAATTAATGTTAATTGTAATTTGATGTAATTTGAAAGATTGCGTAAGCTGTTTTTTTGATTTGGTTGAATATTGTCTATGTACAAACATTGATGTTATTAATTCGATTATTAAAACAGACATAAATTACTTAAGTAAATAAGTGAATCTGGAAATGTTTTGATGTTAAACTATATAATCAAGTTAAACTTAAAACGAATGAACATTAGGAACAATCCATGCTGTATACTATTTATTATGATGATTTTTGGTTTGAGCAGCAATACTAAGAAACAAAAATTAAATATCACCGTGTTAAGCAACATACTTTGTCAAACAGTTCGTGGTAACGAACTGTAGTAAGGAGCGACCCGGCTCAATAGTAAACGAAACTCTAAAAAACGGAATTTGATGCTAAAATATTCATCAAAAGAATCAGATTTTTATGCTGATTTTAAATATATAAGTTTCATCAAATTTAGTCTTTGTCATCAAAAGTTACGAGCCTGAAAAAATTTACCTTATTTTAGAAAATAGGGAAAAACACCACCCAAAAGTCACAGAATCTTAACAAAAATCACACCATCGCATTCGCCGTATCTGAGAACCCTATAGAAAAATTTTGAAGCTCCTATCTACAAAATGTGGAATTTCGGATTTTTTGCCAGAAGACAAATCACGGGTGCGTGTTTATTTGTTTTTTTTTTCTTTTCCCCAGGGGGTCATCGTATCGACCAAGTGGTCCCAGAACGTCGCAAGAGGGCTCATTCTAACGGAAATAGAAAATTCTAGTGCCCTTTTTAAGTGACCGAAAAAATTGGAGGGTACCTAGGCCCCCTCCCACGCTCATTTTTTCTCCAAAGTCGACAGATCAAAATTTTGAGATAGCCATTTTGTTCCACATAGTCAAAAACTATAATAACTATGTCTTTGGGAATGACTTAATCCCCCAAAGTCCCTGGGGGAGGGGCTGCAAGTTACAAACTTCGACCAGTGTTTACATATAATAATGGTTATTGGGAAGTGTACAGTCGTTTTCCAGGGGATTTTTTTTTTGGTTTCGGGGGTGGGTTGAGGAGAGGGGGCTATGTGGAAGGATCTTCCCCTGGAGAAATATGTCA
>NW_027068557.1:0-3157 GCF_032884065.1 Artemia franciscana
AGCTCAGTGCAACTTTATTTTTGCGACTCTCCTTCAGAATTGGATGACTGAGTTCAAAATTTTTTTACGGAAAGAGAATAACCTTAGGATTTAAACCACATTACGCTGTGCACCAGTTTTAATACACTTGAAATATAAACAGCCGCTGTAGGGAAGTTCGTTGGGTATTTGGGGCACATGAGCGTATAAGGCATATGGTTGCCATAATTTAATATAGGCTCTAAACTGAGAGTCAAGTCAAACTCCATAGGGAATGAGCTATGGTGTGTGAAATATTAAATTCAATGGAGGAAATTTTCTATCTTAAGTAAATAGATTTAGACAATCTGACAATACTCAATATTATTTTTGTAAACAACAAAATCTGATTATTGGCTAGAACCGAGTCTTAGAATTTGTTAAATCTAGCTATTGGTTTATAAGCACGACATCTATGATACAAGCTCCGATATTTTAATAATTTGCTTTGAAAATACTGTAGAAGAATTAAATTCATATTTATTAGCACATATTTTTTTCATCAAAGCCCACCATATAATGGATGGTGGATTTTTGGACATAGAATAAATTGTGTGTTGATGAGTAAATCAATTTTAATATGAGTAAGTGCAGATGAATATGTAGTATGAGATGTATGTAGTTTGTGTATATAGAACAAATTATGTGTGGATATAAACTGGATATGTGTTGAGCAAATATGAGTAGATTGATGACGTAGACCAAATTATGCTTTTATGAGTAGATTATTGATATGTCTAGTATGTGTATATGAAGATGAGTATGTATTGTAACATATATGTTTTATGAGTATATATGTAAATATCACTTACGTGACATCTGTCCTTGATCTTGACTTAAGTGAAGAACAGCATGGATTTGGCCAAAATGATCTTGTGCCGATCTTATTTTTACCTTACGCACCATACTGGAGAAATCGAGACAGCGCTAGTATATACTCTTCGTGGACTTCGAAAAAGGCGTTTGATTCAGTAGATCGTCAAACCCTGTGAAGAGTATTGTGGTTCTACGGAATTCCCGAGAAGCCAATTCGTCTAATAATTGTCATGAATGAAGAGACGGAATACTGTGTTAAAACATTGGACGGCAACACACGCGGCTTCATGGTAATGCCTGGCAATAGGCAAGGCTGGGTCCTGTCACCTCTCCTCTTCGTCCTAGTTGTTGACTACATCTTTAGACAGATAATAGGGCATGAAATCCAGATTGCAGGAAAACTTCTTCAGGACGTCAACTTCACCGAAGATGTTGGGCTCATAGAAGCCGACAAGCAGAAGCTTCAAGAATTTCTGAACAAACTCGCAGAGAAAGCTTAACAATTCGGACTACACATAAACACCCCAAAGACAAAAGCTATGTCAATCAGTAGTTCACCTATGGGAATCCAACTAGGAGGAGCGGACATCGAACAGGTGACAGACTTCAAGTACTTAGGAAGAACAGTCACTTCCAGTGGTGACTCGAAAAAGAATTGCGCACCAGGATAGCCTTGGCCAGCGCATCATTTTAGAGACTTCTACCAGTGTGGAAATCCACTGTACACTTGCTGAAGTTAACACTCAGGTTGTTCCAGAGCAATGTGGTGTCTATCCTGAGTTACGCTACGGAATGCCTTAAGCTAAATGCAGAACAGAGGAAATGCCTTACCGCCTTCGAGAGTAACTGTCTTCGCCGAATCCTTAGAATCAGTTAGAGAGACCGTGTCAGCAGCGACGAGATCCGTACCCACACAGGTCAACCAGATATCGCAACCGTTGTACGACAACGTAGATGGCAATATCTTGGACACATCCTCCGATGCCAGATCACAGACTTCCAATAATGCTCCTCTACTGGCAACAGTCATCGAAGAAGACCAAAGAACACGCTCCGTAGGACGTATGAACCTGACTGAAGAGCCCTCCAGACGAGTCACATTCCAGAGTGGGAAGACATATACCCAGCGGCTCATATGAGGGAAGATTGGAGGCTACTCACCGACGCCCTATGCGCCTCCGAAGGCACTGGAGAAACTAATTCTAAGGTAATCTAGATTGATAGTTTTTGTTGATGAGTAGTTTGAGCTATCCCGGATAAAAACTACTAGGGCTAGCCTAGAGTAAGCCTCAACTGAAGTGGTAAAAAAAAAAGAGGTCAACCAACTAATCAATCAGACAACTCAAACTAAATAAATTGGTCAATCATAAGAATTTAATGAAGAAGAGTTTAGCAGAAATAAAACAAAAAGCAAGACAAAAACTTGAAGAGTAGATGAATATATCTTTAGCATGTAGATTGATTGTATATGATGATGAATTGTTTGAGCTATCCTGAATAAAAAACTAATAGGACTAACCTAACATAAACTTCAACTGAAATGTTCAGACAAAGAAAAGAGGTCAACCAATTAATCAATCAGACAACTGAAACCAAAAAGACTGAACAATCATAAGAATTTAAATGAAGAAGAGGTTAACAGAAATGAAATAAAAAGCAAGACAAAAACTTGAAGAGTAGATGAATATATCTGTAGTATGTAGATTGAGAGTATGTATTGATGAGCTGTTTGAGCTATCCTGAATAAAAACTACCAGGGCTAGCCTAAAGTAAGCCTCAACTAAAATGGTCAAAAGAAAAAAGGTTAACCAATTAATCAATCAGACAAATGAAACTAAATAAATTGATCAATCATAAGAATATAAATGAAGAAGGAGTTAGCAGAAATGAAACAAAAAGCAAGACAAAAACTTGAAGAGTAGCAAATCATACGACAAAGGAGTATCAGATCTTCAAATTATAGTACAAATATACTTTTAATTTATAATGGTAATTTTGTTAGTTAAAGTATATTTTTAAGAATGGATCCTGATTACAAATTATACACGGATGATCTTTTGAATTATTTAACATCCCACCCCTCATTCCTTCCAAAAAACACTGACTCTTTATGACCTTAGGAAAATTTTGATTAACGAAAGTAAAACTTTGAAAGTTAAATCTACAGCACAAACAAGTCATGAGGAAATATGTTGAAATTCATATATTCACCAAATCTGAATTTATAAGTCTTTAAAGACTGACTAAAAATGTGTCTTAAACTTGAACGAAGATTAGTACGACTAAAACCCCTCTTTAAGCCATTATAATCGTGTTTTCTAGC
>NW_027068558.1:0-3147 GCF_032884065.1 Artemia franciscana
GGTAAAGAATGTGATTAAAGGCTCTTTTCCTATTTCAAAAGTTTTAGTTTTCGGGGTAATAGCTACGTCCGTGGAAAAATGAAGATATTAGACTATTTTATGATTGCACATGGTAAAGAATGTGATTAAAGGCTCTTTTCCTATTTCAAAAGTTTTAGTTTTCGGGGGTAATAGCTATGTCTGTGGAAAAAATGAAGATATTAGACTATTTTATGATTGCACATGGTAAAGAATGTGATTAAAGGCTCTTTTCCTATTTCAAAAGTTTTAGTTTTCGGGGGTAATAGCTACGTCGTGGAAAAAATGAAGATATTAGACTATTTTATGATTGCACATGGTAAAGAATGTGATTAAAGGCTCTTTTCCTATTTCAAAAGTTTTAGTTTTCGGGGGTAATAGCTACGTCCGTGGAAAAAATGAAGATATTAGACTATTTTATGATTGCACATGGTAAAGAATGTGATTAAAGGCTCTTTTCCTATTTCAAAAGTTTTAGTTTTCGGGTAATAGCTATGTCTGTGGAAAAAATGAAGATATTAGACTATTTTATGATTGCACATGGTAAAGAATGTGATTAAAGGCTCTTTTCCTATTTCAAAAGTTTTAGTTTTCGGGGGTAATAGCTACGTATGTGAAAAAATGAAGATATTAGACTATTTTATGATTGCACATGGTAAAGAATGTGATTAAAGGCTCTTTTCCTATTTCAAAAGTTTTAGTTTTCGAGGGGTAATAGCTACATGTGGAAAAAATGAAGATATTAGACTATTTTATGATTGCACATGGTAAAGAATGTGATTAAAGGCTCTTTTCCTATTTCAAAAGTTTTAGTTTTCGGGGGTAATAGCTATCTGTGGAAAAAATGAAGATATTAGACTATTTTATGATTGCACATGGTAAAGAATGTGATTAAAGGCTCTTTTCCTATTTCAAAAGTTTTAGTTTCGGGGTAATAGCTACTCGTGAAAAAATGAAGATATTAGACTATTTTATGATTGCACATGGTAAAGAATGTGATTAAAGGCTCTTTTCCTATTTCAAAAGTTTTAGTTTTCGAGGGTATAGATAGCTATGATTGCACATGGTAAAGAATGTGAAAAAATGAAGAAAATGAAGATATTAGACTATTTTATGATTGCACATGGTAAAGAATGTGATTAAAGGCTCTTTTCCTATTTCAAAAGTTTTAGTTTTCAGGGTAATAGCTATGTCTGTGGAAAAAATGAAGATATTAGACTATTTTATGATTGCACATGGTAAAGAATGTGATTAAAGGCTCTTTTCCTATTTCAAAAGTTTTAGTTTTCGGGGGTAATAGCTACGTCGTGGAAAAAATGAAGATATTAGACTATTTTATGATTGCACATGGTAAAGAATGTGATTAAAGGCTCTTTTCCTATTTCAAAAGTTTTAGTTTTCGAGGGTAATAGCTATGTCCGTGGAAAAAATGAAGATATTAGACTATTTTATGATTGCACATGGTAAAGAATGTGATTAAAGGCTCTTTTCCTATTTAAAAGTTTTAGTTTTCGGGGTAATAGCTACGTATGTGGAAAAAATGAAGATATTAGACTATTTTATGATTGCACATGGTAAAGAATGTGATTAAAGGCTCTTTTCCTATTTCAAAAGTTTTAGTTTTCGGGGGTAATAGCTACGTCTGGGAAAAAATGAAGATATTAGACTATTTTATGATTGCACATGGTAAAGAATGTGATTAAAGGCTCTTTTCCTATTTCAAAAGTTTTAGTTTTCGAGGGTAATAGCTTCGTCCGTGGAAAAAATGAAGATATTAGACTATTTTATGATTGCACATGGTAAAGAATGTGATTAAAGGCTCTTTTCCTATTTCAAAAGTTTTAGTTTTCGGGGTAATAGCTACGTCCGTGGAAAAAATGAAGATATTAGACTATTTTATGATTGCACATGGTAAAGAATGTGATTAAAGGCTCTTTTCCTATTTCAAAAGTTTTAGTTTTCGGGGGTAATAGCTACATGTGAAAAAATGAAGATATTAGACTATTTTATGATTGCACATGGTAAAGAATGTGATTAAAGGCTCTTTTCCTATTTCAAAAGTTTTAGTTTTCGAGGGTAATAGCTATAAGAAGATATTAGACTATTTTATGATTGCACATGGTAAAGAATGTGATTAAAGGCTCTTTTCCTATTTCAAAAGTTTTAGTTTTCGGGGTAATAGCTACGTCTGTGGAAAAAATGAAGATATTAGACTATTTTATGATTGCACATGGTAAAGAATGTGATTAAAGGCTCTTTTCCTATTTCAAAAGTTTTAGTTTTCGGGGGTAATAGCTACGTCTGTGGAAAAAATGAAGATATTAGACTATTTTATGATTGCACATGGTAAAGAATGTGATTAAAGGCTCTTTTCCTATTTCAAAAGTTTTAGTTTTCGGGGTAATAGCTACGTCTGTGGAAAAAATGAAGATATTAGACTATTTTATGATTGCACATGGTAAAGAATGTGATTAAAGGCTCTTTTCCTATTTCAAAAGTTTTAGTTTTCGAGGGTAATAGCTACGTCATGGAAAAAATGAAGATATTAGACTATTTTATGATTGCACATGGTAAAGAATGTGATTAAAGGCTCTTTTCCTATTTCAAAAGTTTTAGTTTTCAAGGGTAATAGCTATGTCTGTGGAAAAAATGAAGATATTAGACTATTTTATGATTGCACACGGTAAAGAATGTGATTAAAGGCTCTTTTCGTATTTCAAAAGTATTAGTTTTCGAGGGTAATAGCTATGTCTGTGGAAAAAATGAAGATATTAGACTATTTTATGATTGCACATGGTAAAGAATGTGATTAAAGGCTCTTTTCCTATTTCAAAAGTTTTAGTTTTCGGGGGTAATAGCTACGTCCGTGGAAAAAATGAAGATATTAGACTATTTTATGATTGCACATGGTAAAGAATGTGATTTAAGGCTCTTTTCCTATTTCAAAAGTTTTAGTTTTCGGGGGTAATAGCTATGTTGTGGAAAAAATGAAGATATTAGACTATTTTATGATTGCACATGGTAAAGAATGTGATTAAAGGCTCTTTTCCTATTTCAAAAGTTTTAGTTTCGAGGGTAATAGCTATCGTCTGTGGAAAAAATGAAGATATTAGACTATTTTATGATTGA